>NC_057862.1:479964105-480264418 GCF_019393635.1 Dromiciops gliroides | reverse complement strand
GGGGTGTGTGAGTTAATATTAATAAGACTATTAACCATGTGCGGTTTAGGCTAGAGGTCTATGCCAGGTCAATTCTAGGAGCTGGTTCTGCTAATTTGTCTTACATCCCTACTTTGTGATCTGCACCTCTGTCCCGGCTCTATACTGATTGACTGAAGACTGAGTGGGGCTTTCTTGATCCTCCCTGTTGCTACACCTCAGGAGAAAGGGGTTTCCACAGGTTTTGTGTCCTGAGGAAGCAATACTTTACAATAATTTCTCACATATATATGACCTATATCAAATTGGTTCCTATCTTGTGGAGTGGGGAGGGAAAGGAGAAAGGGAAAAAATTTGCAACTCAAAATCTTATAAAAATGAATGTTGAAAACTATGTTTTCATATAAAAATTGGGAAAAAAGAAAGGATACCAATGTATTGAAATATGGTTGTTGTAATTAAAAAATAAACAAGTTTATGCACCCCAAGTTCAGAAAACCTTATCTAATCTAACAGCTTTTTTTACAGATGAGAAACAACTGCTCAGGAATGCTATGTTACTTGTGCAAGAGTAATTTTGTTGGGGTTTTTTGGTGTCAGAAAATCAATTGTCAGCATAGTTATATGTAAATTCTCTTTTATAATAATAAAAAGTGCTATATAATAATAACTAGGGGACCAAATGAGATAATATGTGTTAGAGTACTTTTAAAATGTTAAAGCACTGTTTTCATTTATGGTGAATAAGTTGTGTTATTAGAAGCCATGACTGGGTCAGTAAGGATATATTAACTTTGTTACCAAAGAAATATGTTTAAGCTCATGGTTGAGCCATTTAATGCAGCATTTTTATTATAACTCCATAAAGTCTAAACAGAAGAGCAACATCCACAGACAGCTTTTTCTTAGAAAATATTGAATCTTCTAATTAAATAGTGGCTTCTCTTACAAAGTTTGAGAAGCAAATAAAATCCAAAGTTCTTTTTTGACTTACTATCTAAATCATCCTTTCTTGTGCTAAGTGGGTTCACAATTCTTTACCTACTTAGCCAAGAAAACTTATTTATATTTGCTTAGAATGAGCCACAGAAGATACTTCAGGCTACATACCATTCATGTCTCAAAAAAATCTATAAAATCCTCTTTATTGATCCCTACTTCAAGTACGACCATTCCTTAAAATGTAAGGACTATTACTCTGATCAAATTGTACATAAAAAAGAAATTTGTTACAATCCATGACATTAAGAGAGAAAACATCAATAACTATAATTTGATTTAATAACAGTTCTGATGACAGCATAGAGTTGGTTAGAATACATTGAGTTGTCCTTGTGCTTTTTGACTTGCCCAAATTGGTCATTCTCTGCTGCAGTAAAACATTTCTCAGTAGGGATGGTCTGTCCTAATCAACTAATGCCTTCTTAAAATCAAAGGGACAGGGCTTTACTCTGTTGTGTTTAGGTACAATAAAATATAAAAAGTGAAGCACATAGGCAGTCAACCATTTGTTTTATCTACAAGATGAATGTTTGGTGTGGTTTTGTTTGAGAACACAATGGCCAGTCCCATCAGTACAATAGCAGAAATAATCTTTTCTCTTCTCTTCTGTTCCATTGTAAACTGACATTAATCTAAGCAGGTGGCAGATAGAAAGGAGAAAGAACCTGTTAGCAACAAAGAAGCATGTGTTGTGGAGGGTGGTGCTAGAACATTGAGAGGAATATTTATGTCTTCTATTTTGCTACCTCAATGAAACTATTCTTGAGAGCTACCTCAGATGTCTTTTGAAAAATGATTTGAAATTTCAAAAGCAGCGATGTGGTACAGTGGATATAGCACCAAGCCTCAAGTAAGGATTACCTGAGTTTAAATCCAGTATCAGACACTTATTAGTTATGTGGCCCTAAGCAAGTCACTTAACCCTGATTGCTTTAAAAAATAAAGAAAAGGAAGGAAGAAAGAAAGAAAGAAATCATTATTAATATTATAACCACCAACAGGGCTACCTGACCTCTCCTCCACTTGAACACATCCCCCCTTAAAATAATTTAGTCTTACCAATGTTTCAATGTGCTCTTTGACCAAGTAAACTAAAACTCACTGTTATAGGATAGTAGTGGCGGGAGCGGGGGAGGGGGGGGGCGTGGGGGCAGGGAATGGGAAGAATATACCTGGGATAAGAAGACCAGCTTTAAAGCTTTGGGTCTGCATGTTAGAGCTATATCACATTAAGCATTTCATTTAAACCATCTGACTATTTGTTATCAATCACAAAATAATTCTGAAGTTAAGAGGATATTTGTGGGTTTCCCTTCTTTTTGATTCCCCATTGCTTATCACATGCTGGGTACATAGTAGATGCTTTATAAATGTTTATTGATTAATTGGTTAATGATGTTACAACGCCAAATAATTATTTTTGTTTTAAACTTCATTCCCAGCTATTACATGAAAAAGTAAAGATCCTCAATCAATTATACCCAAGACCATGTGATCCCAGCACACTTCAAATTATCAGTTAGTGAATTCCCTGACCCTTATTCTATGCCAACATCATACGTAATGGCGTGAGAGTCCCTTATTTCTTTCTTTTCTTCCTCAGATCTTCAAACTGTTAAATTAAAATGATGCATACCTACCATCTCTGACTGATAGATCTCCTTGCTTTCAGGTTTGCTCTTTCATTCATCTTTCTTAAATTTTGGCTCAGAGGATTTAACTCGTATTATCTGTCCAAATTATCTTTCTTTCTCAAACCAAAAAAAAAAAAAGGTATCAGTATGGGTTAACAAGTATTCCCACTAAGAAATAGGAATTATTTCTACCACCTTGGGCCAAGCCATTGAAAATTCTTTAAATGTATATTTCCTGTTTAAAAAAAAAAACATTTTAAATGTATTGACATTTTGTTTTAATACCACTTTCATGTTCAAGTATAACTCTTTTTTTTCTATACCCATATAGCCACCTCTTATAACAATGAATAAAAAAGAAATGAAAGGGAAAAAGAAAACAATTCATTATACCAAACCAACATAAATAAATTTTTCAGTATATGCAACGAATACCTCGCATTTTTATAGTACTTTCGGGTTTGCCTAATGCATTGCTCACAACTCTGGGACAAAGAAAATGCAAGTAGTAGTATTCTACTTATATGCAAAGAAGAAAAGTGAAGCTGTAAATAGTTAATTGACGTTTCCATAATCACAAAGCTAACATATATCTGAAGTAGGATATGGAAGGAACTTTAAATAAGAAACTGAGGCCCAGAAAATTTCAATGATTTGCCCAAGGTTACACAGGTAGTTACAGAGCTAGAATTTGCATTCCAACTACTCTAAAGTTTTTTCCACTATCCCATTCTATTGCACAAGGGTCCCTGATTCTAGGTTCAAAGTTATTCTAATATAACTCACTGTCTTTCAGAGAATTAAGAAGGTTGAATACACTAAAGCAACTAAATTACATATGTAAGCATGGTAGGACTTGTCCAAAGAGCAATCATGTATTTTCTAAGGACCCTCTGTGAGGGAATCTTTTACTTTTTGACAATGAAGAATATCTGCCTGCCTCTAAGAGTTTTCTTAGAGGTAATAGTACTTCTGGCATGACTGGGTGTGAAATCTGATCATTGTGTAGCATTTCATGACTATCCAGCAGAATAGGTTCTAATTATTCTCTTCTAAATAAGTTTTTGGGTACAGGCAAATACCTTGCTTTAACAACATGGGGCATCTTACTGGGTCAAATCATTTTAATTCAACACAATCTCTTTTTGACATGGGAAAGCATGAATCATAAGATGTTGTAATTGGAAGGAAACTTAAATATTAATTTTAAATCCCAACTCACTCCAGATGAAGCAATGATCCTAAGAAATTAAGTTACTTGTCCAAAGTTACAATGTTCCAGTTTAAGATCTGATGACAACTTCAAAAGTTCATAGATGTTTGGTTCAACCCTAAGCAGAGGTGAACCCCATACTCTATAAATATCTGCCATTTCACTTTTCCCAAAACTTGGACTAAATTGTCAGACTTTCAACAGCTCAGTTATAGAACTTCAATTTTCAATATCACTTAGTTTATTTATAGCCTATGGTGTGCTAGACACCATGCTAAGCAATGGAAATACAAGCACAAGCAAAATATATAGTCTCTGACATCAAGAAACTTAAATTATAAATAGGGATGACAACACATAAAGTCTGGAGAGGTCAGAAGAAGGCCATAATAGAAAAGAGCATGGATGTACTGGGATTTCCATGAAATAGTTTATGAATAAAGAATCAAATCAACTACTTAGGAGAACTACTTATGTAAGGACTACCATTTTGTATGACTCTTCATGACCCTATTTGGGGTTTTCTTGGCAAGTGCTAGAGTAGTACAGCTAGGTGGCACTGTGGATAGAACCCTGGGACTAGAATCATGGAGACCTCAGTTGAAATATGACTTCATATAGTATATGTGTGACCCTAAACAAGCATTTAAACCTGTTTTTCTCAGTTTCCTCATCTCTAAAATGAGTTGGAGAATGAAATAACAAACTACTTTGATATCTTTATCAAGAATCTCCAAAGGAAATCATGAAGAATTGAACATAACTGAAACAACTCAACAAAAACAGCATCAAAATAGTGAAAGCAATAAAAAAAAACTTTGAAAGGTGTAAAAACTATTTTAAAACAATACCATTCATGATTCTATAGGACTAGTGATGAAGCATGCTATGTATAACAGAAAGGGAATAGACTTATGGTACAGAATGAGAGATATATTTTTATGTGCAGTTGTTGGGAATTTTTTTCTTTAACTATGAATATTTGTTACAAGATTTTTAGTAAGAGTCAGAGGGAGAAAAAATAGATTTCCATTCATTAAATAAATGTGGTGATATTGATGTGAAACATTGCATGTATTTTCAGATAAAAGTTTTGTTAAAAAGAGACTTCTCATAAAGTAGGAGTAATCTGTAAATGTATGAAATATAAAAAGAAAACGTTAATAAAACTGAAAGTGACCAAATATAAATAAATTGTAGTCCTAGGTAGGACTATTAGAGGAGGGGATAAAGGGACAAAGGTCTTTTCAGAGAATTCAGGAACTGTTATTTACATAAGATGGAAAAGGCTGAAGAATCTTGAGAGGTGGAAAAGGTTGGTGATTGAAGAGTAGAGACTAGAGAGGAGTGTCACCACCCCAAATTTGTTAATGCTAATAAATGCATATCTTCTTCTCTAACCTTTTCTTTCCTTTCTCCAAAACCTGCTACTAGAAAAAATTATCTGTATCATATAGGTGTTTATTAAAGAATGATAATATAAATTCCTGAATGCAAAGACTATTTAAAAAAATTTTTATTTTTAGACACTTATTGGATGCTTCTGAAATTAGAGGAGAAAATAGGATATTCTAAAGAATTATAAAGTATGCAGAGCATCCAAGTATGTCTAGCTATCTTAACATAGTAATTTCTACAACAATCTTTGTATGTAGATAGAATATATTCCTCACAAAAACTCTACAAGATAGGTAGCATATTTTACAGCTTTGGGAACTATATTTATAAAAGAGTTGCCTTATCTATGTTCATACAGTTAGTAAATAAATACCTAAGACAAAATTTTATTGAGGCAATTGGTGGTACAGTAAATAGAGTCCTGAATATGTATTCAAGATAACCTTCATTTCTATTTGACATTGGGCACTTAGTTCTGTGACCTTGGGCAAAACAGAACCTCTGCTTCAGTTTCCTCAACTATAAAATTGGAATGATAATAGCACCTGCCTCTCAAGGTTGTTTTGAGGGTAAAATGAAATAATATTTGTAAAAGTGTACTGAGATGGTGTCCAGCACCTAGTAGGCATTATATAAATATTAATTCCCTTCCTTTCTACTGAACTCAGGTCTAGTACCCCTTTAACAACACAATGCTATTTCTTTTTGGATGAACTATGCTTAGGTTCCTCAGCTCCAGTCTCTCCAGAGATACCAAATTATGCAAATATTGTCAACTAATCTGGAGAGGCAATAGGCCTTGTTTTGGTAGCTGGTGGCAATAAGATTCATTTTCTACTGTTAAAAATGGAGAATAAGAGTATCCCCCAGGAGCAGCTAGATGGTGCAATCAATAGAGCACTGGCCCTGGATTCAGGAGGACCTGAGTTCAAATTCGGTCTGAAGACACTTAATTATTACTAGCTATGTGACCCTAGGCAAGTCATAACACCAATTGCCTCACACACACACACACACACACACACACACACACACACACACAAGAATTTTTTTTAAAAGAGTATTCCCCCCACTTCCTAGGAATTTTGAAGTGATATGACATCATTACATCATCGGAATTGGTCTGATCATCTTTGGAAAGGTTGCAATTTTTTTTATGTAAAGATTCCCTTCTACCTGGGTCTTGTCGTGGTTTTTCATCACTTCTTGTCTTCCAAATGATCTCAAGAAAGCAGTTTTAACCTACATGAACCCTCCATTTTCACCTTGTACTTGCCATTTTCAGTTGCCTCCTTCAATCATTGGAGTCTTGGTCCCTGGAGAAGAAATGTTATTACATATATAATGTCCACATTTATTACATTCAGCTTTAGGGTGGTAAACACCACCTTCTCCTTTTGATGAATTACCTTCTTACTCCTAATCTTAGGAAACTTTAGTTTCTGCCCTCTTTATCTTTCCCTGATAAGTCTAGAATTTTCTCTGCTACATACTGTTTTTTCTTCCTCTAAAAGATAACTTGAAGTAGTTATTAAGTATCTAATATATACAAAACACTGGGGATATGGGGATAATTAAAAAATGAAGATTCCTGTTTTTAAGTGCTTACCTTCTACTATGGGAAGAGGAGGTAGAATGAGCGTATACAAGCTTAGAAAAGAGTAAATGGAAGCAATTTGAGAAGATAAAGAGTATTAATAATTGGAGAATCAGGAAAAGGTTTCATGGATGAAATGTTATCTAATATGAATGTTGAAGGAATGTCAGAGTTATGAGAGGTAAAAATGAGAAAAGAATACCTCTAGGAATTCAGGAAAATATGTGCAAAAGTACACTTTAGGAACAAGTTAGTATGATTGCTGATTCATTGAATTATATGTGAGGGGGATTAATATGATTCAAGATGGTAAAAGTATAGGGAAGCCAAATTGTTGAGGGTATTAAATGCAAACTTATGGAATTTATTTTTTTTCTGAATACTATTGGGAGCCACAAAAAATTTTTGAACAGAGGAATTAACTTGGTCATATCTTTCTTTCAATCGAGAATCAATCAATCAACATTTATTAAGTACCTATTTTGTTCTAGGCACTGGGGATACAAAAAGAGACAAAAGACAGTCCTTGCCCTCAAGGAGTTTAGAATTTAATGAGAGAGATAGTACACAAACTAATATATACAAAGCTAGTTGTATACAGGATAAATAGGAGACAATAGAGGAAAAGCACTAGAATTAAGAGGTTTGGGAAAGTCTTCCAATAAAGTGATATTTTAGTTATGATTTGAAAGAATTCCAGGGAAGTCGTATTTGAAGTTGAAAGCGAGGAGAACACTCCAGGCATATTTAAATAGACAGAGAAAATACTTAAAGTTGAGATGGAGGATGGAGCATCTTATTTCATGGAACAATCCGTAGTCCAGTGGATGCTACAAATGAAAAGTATATGTTGGGGGAGGTAGAGAGTAAGGAAACTGAAAAATTGATGGGGGCTAGACTATTGAAGAACTTTGCATAGCAAACTGCACATTTTGGATTTTGATCCTGGGAAGGCCATAGAAGTCACTGGACTTTATTCAAGTTGGTGGGAGGTAGAAGAAGGAAGGGAGGTTTAAAGGTTGACTTACACTTTAGGAAAATAAATTTATTAGCTAAAAAAGAGGATGGAGTAGGGGGAGATTTAAGGCAATCATACCCAGCAGAAGGCTCTTGCAATAATCAAGACCTGACATGATGAGGGTCTGAACTAGAGTGGTGGAACTATCAGAAGAAAGAATGGTGAATATTCAAGCATTATCACAAAGGTGAAATTGACAGCTCCTTGGCAACAGCTTGGACATAGGGGAAAGGGCAGTGAGAGATAGATAAATCCAGGATCACTCCTAGATTGTGAGCCTGAGGGAGTGAGAGATTGGTGTTATCCTCTATAGTCACCAGGTAGGTGTTGGGGGGAAACTTAGAGGTGTGTTGTTTAAATGGAAAACCCTAGCTTAGATCTATTCAGTATAGCCAGAGAGAAAACCTTGACTTTCCCTAGCAGCCCACATGAAGTTGTGCCACCTGCAGAAGTCCCAGACAAAAAGAGAGAGATCCAGGGAGTGAGCCTCACCTTCCTACTTCCTGTCTCCCTCCCTAAAAGGGGAGGTCCTTCAAGCTGATTGATTGAGGGTGGTCTCCTATTGATGTTGAAGTCACAGTCTCTGAGAACAACAGACCACTCAGGGTCAGCCAGGCATGGTCTCGATCGATCTTAAGCAGGTTCTCAGTCAGTATCTAAGTCTCACCCAATTCACATCAGTCTTCAGGTGGGGCCCCAGCATCTGCCAAATCCCATTATTTTATCACAGAGGGAAAAACAAGTTCTCTTTTGGACATACTGAGTTTAAAATGTCTACTGGAGATACAGCTTTATATGTCTGAAAGCAATTGGGAAAGTGAGATTTGGACGTCAGCAGAGAAATTGGGGGCCGGGAAGAAGGTATATTTGAGAATAATCAGCATGAGTTCTGACAAGAAGGAATGCAAATTTAGGGAGATGATCATGTAAATGGAGAGAAGGGACTGAATGTAAGAAATGTTCTGTAAGTAGAATTACTAAAATTTCACAATTGATTGAATCAGGGTGGGATAAGGGAATGATGAGACAAAGATGACTTCATAATCTGGAATACTGGAAGGACAGTACTGCTCTGAAAAGAAATAGGAATGTATGGAGCAGATTGAGGGGGTGAAGGGCTCGAGGGATAATGACTTTCATGTCAGATTACTTATTTGAATTGGCTACTGGAAATCCAGAATGAGATTGTTGCAGGCAGATGCAATGCAGGATTTGGGTCAAAGAGAGAGATTATGACTACATTTACAGAATTAGGACTATTAGCATAGAAAGCATGATTTAATCCAAAGGAAACAAATGAGTTTATTAAGGAAGAAGTCATAGTGGTTATTAGAAAAGAGGGTCCAAGAAAAGGAAGAGAAAATAACTCAGGACAGATTTCTGGGTAAGACCCATACATTGGGAGAGGGTGATAGAAATAGTAAATGAGACTAAGAAGGAACAATCAGAAAGGTTAAGTTGAGAACCAGCAGAGAGTGGTGTCATAGAAGCCACAGGAGATCATAGATATAGTTTGTTGTGTTTTATATAGATATATGTTCTTGTTCTCAAATCTGATTTTCACTGTTACTTGATAGCAAGCTTCTTCATTATATACATTAATACAGCAAATACAAGTTCCCAAGTACCTTTGCAAACCAGCGACAGATGCCACTGTATCCCTCCCCCACCATATGTGGTCTTCCTTCTATTTCCTTTATATTGTATATCTTCCCTTATCACCATCCAGAGAAAGACTGGATCTTCCCTTTTCTAAACCTAGTGGTTCTCTTGTATTTCCTATTGCTGGTTGTCTCTGTTCTCTTCCCAATATCCTCAGAAGTGGCTACTGTGCCTTAGTTCACATTAATAATGCAACCCAAGCCCCTAAATAAGAATCAATTACTCCAAAGGTCCTACATTCCCCAGCAGGACTTTATAGCATTGTCTCCTTAACTTTTTTAATAATGTCAAATCTTTAAACATTAATTTTAGTCAGAAATATTGATTTAATGAGAACTCCTAAAGAATCTGCAGACAAGACCAGAAAGTGTCATTCTCTGAGATTGATACATAGTGAATTCATATAAAATGGCTGGGATAAGCCACAGGCACAAATCTGGTGTGAAGAAAACCAACCTAAAATGTGATTTGTAACTCTTTTGCAGATAAGATTAAGGAGCCTCTCATATCTTATCAGGAAAATACTAGTCTTGAATATAACTAACATAGGCAAAGTTATAACCTTGTAAACTCTAACATGAGGTAATATTATAATTGTTGTTTTCTCTGATAAAATGATAAGGAATATTGTGATAGAAAAATGATTTATAAGAATTTATACATATTTCTCCAGTATTTGTCAAGGGAAACTATACCCTGATTGGCTTATCTGGAGCAGTATGTTTTTAAGAGACGTTTCCTATCCGTGATACTAACCACAAGAAAAATAATCCCAACCTTAAGCATGAGAATCCCTTTCTTTTAATCAAGAGGTTTCAAAGATACCTCAATAGTAGTTGCATTATTAAAACCTATGTTTGAGAAAATACATGATGCCATAAAGCAGCAGTCAATAATGTTTTTAAATTAGGTTGCATTTTAATTAATCACAATGGGACTTATATAGGGAGCTGGAGTGTTATAGTCAAGGAATACCAAGAAGTCCAGAGCCTTTGCATCAAAGAGTATGTGGAGAGAAACAAATTATAAAAACACTGGTAAAGTAGGAAGGGATTGGCTTATAAAGGACTTCAGTATCCAATTAGAGGGTTTCATACTTGATGCTAGAGGACATAGGAAGTCATGGGAGTTTATTGAAAGTGGGTAGTTGGGATCAGATTTGCTGAATACAGTGGGAGAGGAATCATATGGATGAAGATCCAACAAAGTAGACAGGGAAGGAACAGGCAATCAAGTAGGAGGGGAAATGGAAAAGAATAGTGTTACAAAAACCTAAAAATAAGAGAGAATCAAGGAGACGACGGTGATTTATAGTGTCTTTGGCTGGGGATATGAAAGGTTTGGGGATCAGTATAGTATAAAGGAGAGGTGTAGCATAAAGAACAGTAGCCGGGAAGTCAGTGGGGCATTTATTAAGTTCTTCCTTCATGTCAGGTATGGTACTAAATTCTGGGGAATACATATCAAGCTAAAAGGAGTCCCTGCCTAAAAGAAAGTAGAATTGGGTTCCAATTTCAACTCTGCCTTTGCTCAGCTATGTGACTTTTGGAAAGTTGTTTTGCCTCTCTGGGCCTCAGTTTTTACTATCTGAAGGAAAGGCCTTCATTATACAGATTATTTCTGATTTCCTATCTTATCTCTGATTTCCTATCCAACTACCCCACCCTAATCAAGGCAAAAAAAAAAAAATCTTCCTTCACATCTTTGAACTCACTATGAAATGGAGCCCTGAACATTTATAAATTTAGATCTGGGAAACTGTATTCCAATCAAAGGATTTCTATTGACTTTTAGAGGGTGGGGGGAGGGGGAAGAAATTGTGTTACTTCCTGTATTGGTTCATAGATGTAGCAGGGCTATTCTTACTTAAACAGCTGCCACTTTCCATCCAGACATGTCTGTCACTCAATGGTCTGTGGTAGGATTTTTTTTTTTGCTCTTTTTATTTTGTAGATTTTAAAACATGGTTTAGTGTAATTTGAAAATGGAATATGACAAGTCCAAATGTTTCTTTTGCTGATACTAATTTTCTAGGATTCGAAACAAGATTAGGCTACAGGGTAATAATTAGAAGATGAGAACAAATGCAAATGACTAAATTATGTGCATGAGAGGAAGCTTGTTACTAGTAGGAAAGATGATGATCTAGGAGTCAGAAGGATTGGATCAAATTGTTTCCGCAACTTATTATTCATTTGTTGTTGGGCAATGGAATTCAATTGACTTCCCCTCTCAGTCTGTTTCTTCATTTGATAAGTAAGTGAAATAATTCCTGCTTAGCCTACCACTGTGAGGGAGGTGGGGATGGGGAAGGTATTAATAGGATTTAATGGATTTATGGTTGTCGAAGTGTTTGTAAACTATAAAGTATTTTTTTTTAATTTTACCAAGTGATTTTCTAGTATTACTATATTTATCACAAATCCTTTCAGTTGTACAAAAGCTTCCCTGATCCCACCACAGTCAGAAATAATATTTAAGTTTTCAAAAGTATGATACCATTTAAAGAGTTCTGGCTTTGAATCAGAGCACCTGGGTTTAAATCCTAGCCCCTTACCCTTGCTACCTGTGTGACTTTCAGTGAGTCACTTAGTCTCTCTAGGCTTCAATTTCTCACTTGTAAAATGAGGGGAGTTGTTTACTTGACCTCTGGGTTCCCTTGCAACTCCAAATCTATAAATTAAAACAGCACTTTTTTTTTCTTTCTTGGTCAATTAAATTAAATACCTATCATGTTCCAGGCACTGTATTAGGCTCTGAGGGGATGGGGAAGAAAAAAGGAGGAGGAGAAAAAGAACAAGGAGGAGGTGGTGAAGGAGGAGGAGGAGGTAGAGAACAAGAAGAAAAGGAAGGATAGAGGGAGGAGGAAAAAAAGAAAAGTGAAAGAAAGAAAAAATTATTTCTCTTTTCATCAATATTATTATTGCAAAATTTCAAATTGGTTCTAAACTTTCATCTGGAATGTTTGGAAGTCTTTTATTTCATCACTAAAGATTCATTTATTTCTAAGATTGTAGTCAATTTTTCTGGGTAAGTAATTTTTGGTAGTAAGAATATATTCTTTACCTTCTAGAATATTAAATGTTCGTTGTTTTTATTGTGGTTCTTCAGCACTCTTTCTTTTTTGGCCTGCTTGTGGCATTTTTACTTTGATCTAAAAGTTTCTAGATTTTGATTGCGATGTTCCTTAGAGTGTTTCCTTTTGTGATTTCTTTCAGGAGATAGTGTCTTTTTTTTCCATTTTCACTTTGCCATCTGGTTCTAAGTGATTTGAACAATTTTCTTTCATGAATTCTAGGAATATAATATTTAGGTATCTTTTTTATTATCATGACATTCAGGTTGTCAATGATTATTAATTTTTCATTCCTTGACCTCTTTTCCAGCTCAGTCATTTGGGATATGAGGTAATTTTCTTCCATTTTTATCTTTGGGATTTTCTTTCTTCTTTTGCCATGGAAACTTTAATTTGGTTTTATTATAATTTTGAAGGAACATGTTTGGGTAATGTAAAACCTGCATTGTTAATAATTGTATTTAAATTTTCTTCCCAATAACTATCATTTATATTTAAATTCTTTCCTAAATTGTTCTCATTTTGATTATAAAATAATTTTAATTCATTGTAATATGCTTAAATCACTTTTTTCTTTTTTTAATATTTCTTTTTATAAATAGAGCTTTATTTAGTAGTTTATTTACCCCAATTACATGTAACAATAATTTTTAACATCCATTTTAAAATTTTGAGTTCTGAATTCTCTCCCTTTTCTTCCCACCCATACCACTTTGAAAAGGCAAGCAATTTATATAGTTTATACATGTGTAGTCATAGGAAACATTTCCATATAGTTCATATTGTGAAAGAAAAAAGACAAAAAAGCTCTCAAGGAAAACAAGAAAGTAAAAATCATATGCTTCAATCTGTATTCAGACACAATCAGTTTTTTTTACCCCTCTGGGGATGGATAACATTTTTCATAATAATTTTAGATCATTGAATTGCTGAGAATGTCTAGGTCATTCACCATCTTACAGCATTGCTGTTACTTTGAATGCAGTACATTTCACCTTACATCAGCTCACAATTTGTTTACCATTTCCCAAGGGATGGGCATCCCTCAATTCTTCTCCACAGAAAAGAGCTGCTAATGATGTGGGATGGAATTAATTGATCAGGTTGATTGTGAGTCATCCCAAAAGAATTACAAGACTCAGTGACTCAGTTTCCCAAGTTTTATTGCAATACCGTAGGTGACCACTGGGAGAGCACCATGGAGGTGTCTCTTGAAAAGGGAAAGAAAAGACAGTTATACTTATAGTATGTATAAACTGAATTATTAGCCCCATTATAATAATCTCCACCTTAGAGAGGTACAGGGGAGGACCTATCCTAATTTGGAGTTCCTGAAGGCTTAAGCCAACCCCCGAGGCAGGTACTTTTTTTGTGGAGGTGTGTTTTGGGGGTTTAAATGTCATAAGGTGAATCTGGGGACAAACTTGGTCTTTTCTGCACGTTACCTCAACTTACCAAGGTCAGATTGTCCCTGTATTTTACATTCTCTGGCCTAGTTTCTGGATATTAACATTTATCAGTTAGGATTTCTATAGCCTGTCTCTATGTCTTTGTTATAGTTAAGTCTCAGTGACCTGCCTCTTTATGTTCTTGTTATGAGTGGTGATTAATGTGGGGTAACAAGAACCTAGGCCCTGACTTGTATTAATGAATGCTCAAGTCTTAAATTATCCATTAATCCCTTTCAGAGCTGGTGACTGAAGCCCTCTCAGAGATCAGATCTAAATCAGAGTCTGGGTCTTTAAGTTTGTCTGTTAACCCTTTTTGCCTCCTACATCACTATGAATGTTTTTGTACATATAAGTCTTTTACCTTTTGGCTTTTATCTATTTTTGTATATTAGAAATAGTAGTGGTATTGCTGGGTCAAAAAGTAAGCATGGTTTTAAAGCCCTTTGGGCATGGTCCTGTGAGAAAATAATTTATTAATAAGGATTTCTGGGGGCAGCTAGGTGGCACAGTGGATAAAGCACCAGCCCTGGATTCAGGAGTACCTGAGTTCAAATCCAGCCTCAGACACTTGACATTTACTAGCTGTGTGACCCTGGGCAAGTCACTTAACCCCAATTGCCTTGCCAAAAAAAAAAACACAAAAAAAACAAAGCACCATAATAATGGATTTCTTACAGGGACCCAGAAATTAGTTTCAGTCCCCCCCCCCCCACCAGAAAGTTCAGTTCTTGCCTGGGACAAACCCAGGGGAACAAAGAAATGCAGATTGATTCCTTTGTATAGCTCAGTGAACTGATGAGATTAAACCACACTGAGATACTGGACTTTGTGGGCTTTTTGCAAATGTATTATCTCATCTGTAGAGTTCATTTTAATTTAGACCACCCTCAAGTGACGTCAACCAATGGAATTGAATGATGCTAACCAATTAGCTTTGATCAATGTATAATGACTTGCCTCTATCAAAAGATGAAGGTCACTCTCTTTGACCTGCTCTCTTGGCTCTAAACACTCTCTCTTGGTGCATGCTCTTCCTCTTAGGACAATGTAGGCATGAAGGCCTGGGACCATGAGAAGTTAGGGAATCACAAGGTCAATACTTTACTGATATCCAATATTAATTGATAATAAATACTACCAAAACTGGAGTAATAGTCATTAATATATAAATAGCAATTAATAGCAATTAATTTATAAAGTGCAGTAGTAACAAATTATTTTTTAAAAAAGTACAGTTCCAAATTGTTCTGTAGACTGGTTGATTCATTTCACAGCTCCAACAGGGAATTAATGTCTCATTTTTTTCCCATATCCCCTCCAATATTTGTCATTTTCCTCTTCGTTTCGATTAGCCAGTCTAATAGGTATGAGGTAGTACCCCAGAATTGTTTTAATTTACACTTCTCCAATCAACAGTGAATTAGAGCATTTTTTTTAATATTGCTATAGGTAGTTTTGATTACTTCATCTGAAAACCATTCATTTTGATCATTTATCAGTTGGGGAATGGCTCATACTTTTATAAATTTGAGTCAGTTCTCTATATGTTGGAAAAATGAAGCCTTTATCAGAGATATTTGCTTCAATTTTTTATGTCTATTATTTCCAACTGCATTTCCCTTCATCCTATTTCTTCCCTGCCCTGCTTCATTTATTTTCTCTCTCTTTTTACCCTTGTCCCTCTTTAAAAGTGTTTTCTTCTGACTACCACTTCCCCCAATCTACCTTCCCTTATATCTACTATGTTCCCTCTTATCCCCTTCCCCTCCTACTTACTTGCAGGGTAAGATAGATGTCTATACCCAATTGAGTATGTATGTTAATACTTCTTTGAGCCAGTTCTTTTTTGGGGGGCGGGGGGGGGGTGAACAATGAGGGTTAAGTGACTTTCCCAGGGTCATACAGCTAGTAAGTGTCAAGTGTCTGAGGCCAGATCTGAACTCAGGTCCTCCTGAATTCAGTGCCAGTGCTTTATCCACTGTACCACCTAGTTTCCCCCAAATAGGTGATTCTTGCTTATAGTCTCAGTTCCTTTGCCCTCTGGAATAACATATCCCAGTTCTGAGGTATTTTAATATAAAAGCTGCTAATCTTGTGTGATCCTAAGTATGGCTCCAAAATGCTCGAATTGTTTCTTTCTATCTGCTTACAATATTTTCTCCTTGACCTGGGAGTTCTGGAATTTGGCTATAATATTCCTGGGAGTTTTCATTTGGGATCTTTTTCTGGAGGTGATCAGTGGATTCTTTCAATTTCTACTTTATCCTCTGGTTCAAGAGCATCATGGCAGTTTTCTTTTATAATTTCTTGAAAGATTATGTCTAGGATCTTCTTTTTGATCATCGTTTTCAGAGAGTCTAATAATTTTTAAGTTACCTCTCCTGGATCTATTTTCTAAGTCTATTGTTTTTCCAAGGAGATATTTCATATTGTCTTTTTTTTCATTCTTTTGGTTTTGTTTTATTGTTTATTTCTAGTAAAGTCATTATCTTCCATTTGCTCAATTCTAATTTTAAGGAATTATTTTCTTCAGTGAGCTTTTTTACCTCTTCTTCCATTTCATCAATTCTACTTTTTAAGGTGTTTTTTTCTTCAGCAAAATTTGTGCCTCTTTTTCCATTTGGACAATTCAGGGGGCAGCTAGGTGGCACAATGGATAAAGTACTGGCCCTGGATTCAGGAGTACCCAAGTTCAAAGCTGGCCTCAGACACTTAACACTTACTAGCTGTGTGACTCTGGGCAAGTCACTTAACCCCCATTACCCCTCCAAAAACAAACAAAAAAAGGGAGACAAAAAAGGGGAGACATTTGGACAATTCAGCTTTTCAAGGCATTTTTCTCCTAGTTGGCTTTTTCTACCTCTTTTACCATTTGGCCTAGTATGTTTTTAGAGTATTCATTTTTTTTAGTGTTTTTGTGTGTCTCCTTTACCAAGGTGTTGACTTGTTTTTCATGATTTTCTTTTACCACTCTCATTTCTCTTTCCATTTTTTCTTCTACCTCTCTCCCTTGATTTTCAAAGTCCTTTTTGAGCCCTTCTATGTCCTGAAACCAATTCATATTTTTTTCTTGGAGGCTTTGGATTTAGGCGTTTTGACTTTGTTATCTTCTCCAAGAGCTTTCCTTGATCTTCCTTGTCACCATCGTAATTTTCTATGGTCAGAAATTTTCTCTTATTTGCTTATTTCCCCTACATACTTCCTGACTTTTAACTCCTTGCTAAAGTAGATCTCTGCTTCTGGGGTAGCAGGTACTCTGTCCCAAGTTTCAGGGGTTTTGTGTGGCTATTTTGACAAATACTTCTAGGGACCTGTATGTTTTCATTTTTTCCAATGTGGTATGATCTAAGAAGAGATGTGTTGACTATTCTCTTAGACGGTGCTCTGAGCAACCACAAACCCTCTTTTCAGCCTAGAAATGTAAGGAGGGTCACTGATCCACTGCAGCTGTAATTTCTGTGTACTAGTGCTTCTACTCAGCCTGAGATTCACCCCGAGACTGTAATATTGATTGCAGTATGAACAAAGCAACAAAGTCCTGCCTCAGTGCCAGGAAAGACACTTGTAATCTCCTTTTAACCATTGATTTAGCCCATTAATATCTGTGGGCTGAGAGTTCTCAAAGCAGGTGCTGCCACTGGTGATTCATTGGCTCCTAAGGCCTGATCCTTGTTTGTTGGTGCCTGGTCTATTCTGGCCCAGCCTTTTCTGGATTGTGCTCCCCTCTCACTCTGGTACCTTTCCTAACAAGCTTCTAAGTTGCCTTTGTCTGGAAAAAATTTTTACACTGTTCTTTTGTGGGTTCTTCTGCTCTAGGATTTATCTTATGAGATTATTTAAAGGTACTTGGAGCATTTTGGGGGAAAGTTTAAGTGAGTTGCTGCCTTTCTTCCACCATCTTGACTCCACCAGTCAGTCAGGTTTTGTTTTTATTTTTCAGGGCAAGGAGGGTTATGTTACTTTCCCAGGGTCACACAGCTAGTAAGCATCAAGTATTGGGGGCTGAATTTGAACTCAGGTACTCCTGAATCCAGGCCCATGCTTTATCCACTGCTCCATGCAGTTTCCCCTCCTCAGTCATTTATTATAGGAATTCTAATTTACCTTGTAACAGGCTTTGTCTTCCTTTGTATGACATACTTTCACAGGTTTTAGATAATGGATTATTTGGGTGTGGAGCCAAGATGGTGGAGGAAAGGCAGTAAGCACTCAGACTTCCCGACACAATTACTCCAAAAAAATTCCAAACACAGCCAGAAAACAACTCCTGGAGCAGCAGAACTCACAAAAAGATAGCTGAGATTATTTTCTAACCAAAGATAGCTTGGAAGTTCAGCAGGAGAGGGAGTAGGCTGGGAATGGAGTCTAGACCTGCAATCACACCAACACAGATACAGCCCCAAGCACACTGTGATGGAGAAACTTACCCTGCTGCTCGCCCCCCCCCCCAGCCTCCAAATCAGCTGCAGTGCTAGCCTCTTCTGGAACTAAGCTCATCATCTGGTGAGAGGGCTGAATGGCTGACTGGGGGAAATCTATGGGGGTGTATACAGGAGCTAAGGGGGGATTTGGATGTCCTACCCCAGTAGGGAACCAGGAAGAAACGTTGAGCTGTGGTGGCCCAGGTGGGGGAGGGATGCAGGTTTGTCAGAGCTAATAACTAACAGCACACAAAGTTGTGATGCTTGATTAATTATCAAATTGGCCTGAGGTTATATACAGAAAAGAAAAAAGGCCAGGTGAGTGAAGAAATTGCCCCTCATTAATTTATAATACCAGGGACACCCTGAAGCTTAGGACAGTATAAGCTGGAAGCAGGGCCCCACACTAAGGAGTTAAAATTCCAGTAAAAGATGGGCAAGATGAGCAGGCAGAGAAAGTTGTGGAAGCTTCTTTAGTCACAAGGAAGATCAAGGTGCACCCTCAGAAGAGGATAGCAACATCAAGGCCCCTACATCTAAAGCTTACAAGAAAAATATGAATTGGTCTCAGGCCATAGATGTTCTCAAAAAGGGCTTTGAAAATAAAGTTAGAGAAGTAAAGGAAAAAATGAAAACAGAAATGAGAATGATGCAGGAAAGTCATGAGAAAAAAGTCAACAGCTTGAAAAGCCAAATGGAAAAGGAGATACAAAAGTGCTCTGTTGAAAATAATTGCCTAAGAATTAAGATTGAACAAATTCAAGCTAGTGACTTTATGAGAAACCAAGACACAATGAAGCAAATCCAAATGAATAGAAACAATAGAGGGCAATGTGAAATATCTTCTTGGAAAAACAAATTACCTGGAAAATAGATCCAGGAGAAATAATTTGAAAATTATTGGTCTACCTGAAAACCATGATCAAGATAAAACTTTAGACACCATCTTCCAAGAAATTGTCAGGAAAAGTTGCCCTGATATTCCAGAAGTAGAAGACAAAATAGAAATTGAAAGGATCTACTGATCACCTCCTGAAAGAGATCCTAAAAGGGAAACTTCCAGGAATATTATAGCCAAATTCCAGAGCTCCCAAGTCAAGGAGAAAATATTGCAAGCAGCCAGAAAGAAGTAATTCAAATACTGTGGAGCCATGGTAAGAATAGCACAGGATCTAGCAGCTTCTACATTTAAGGGCATGGAATATGATATTCCAGAGGGCAAAGGAATTGAGTTTACAGCAAAAAATCGCCTACCCAGAAAAACTTCTATAATCTCTCAGGGGGAAAAATGGGACATCAATGAAAAAGAGGACTTTCAGGTATTTGTGATGAAAAGACCTGAACTTAATAGAAAATCTGACTTTCAAATGCAAGACCCTAGAGATGCATAAAAAGATAAATAGGAAAAAGAAATCATGACAGATGTTAAAAGGTTAAATTGTTTACATTCCTACATGGGAAGATGATATGTCTAAATTATAAGAGCCTTCTGAGTATATAGGGCAGATGATAGGAATAAATTTAGACAGAGGGCACAGGTGGGAATTGATTATGAAGTTATGATAACTGTAAAGCATTTATTTTTTGTTTCTCTCTCTTTTGTGTGTGTGTGGGGGGAGTGTGGTCAGGATTGATGAATGTCTTGTGTCTGAGGCTAGATTTAGGCTAGGGTCCTCCTGGGTCCAGGGCAGGTGCTTTGTCCACTGTGTCACCTAGCTGCCCCATGATGACATCTTTGGGGTAAAATTGAGAGGGTAGATGAATACACTAGGAGATAGGATAGAGGGAGCGGGAAAGGGCCTGTGGAGTTGGGCAAGAAATGGGAGATGAGTTGGAAAGTGAAAGAGTATTACACTCATCCAAATTAGCTCAAAGACCTTAATATCATCAAAGTCGGCTCAAGGAATAACTTACATACCCAAATGGGTGGAGTAATCTATCTAACCCTACAGGAAAGTAGAAGGGGAAGGGGATAAGGAAGGAGAGGTGAAAGAAGGGAGGGCAGAGCAGGGGAAGGGACAGTCAGAAGCAAAACACTTTGGAGGAGGAATAGGGTAAAGGAAGATAGAAAATAGAGCAGATATCATGGAAAGGGAATAGGATGGAGGGAAATAGTTATGATAATTGATTAATGACTGATGATAATGGCACAATGTATGGTACTTACTTTGCTGGGCTATTGTGAAGAAAATTCTTTGTCAAGTTTAAGGTACTATATAAAAGTCATCTATTACTGTTGTTGCAATAATCAGCCTCATGGGTTTATTTTAAGGAAATCTCTTTAAAGTGCTATATAATTGTCACTTATTATAAAAAATAGATAATGGATGATTCTTTCATGCTTTCTAAATAATCCATGAAGTGAAGCAGGGCTGTGTGCTTACTTCCATGCTTTTCACCATGGTTTTTTCAAAGATGTTTTCAGATGCTTTCCATGAGGACAAAAACAACATCAAGGTTGGCTACTGCCTTGATAGTAAATTATTTAACATGAAAAAGCTACAAGCAAGACTAAAGTGGAAGGAGAATTGGTGTGTTACTTTTTTGTTCACAGATGATTGTGTACTCAATGCAAACTGAGCCTGAGATACAAGAGAGGAAGTATCAATTCTCTGCTGCTTGTACTGCTTTTGGCATGACAACACCAGGGAAACAGAGGATCTCACCACACCATCCAAATATGAAATCATTGGTTATAGCAGGTAGAGAAATTTTGAATACTGTGGTTAAGTTCACTTACCTTGGCAGTATACTTTCCAGAGATATCTACATACAAGTTGAGGTTGATGCACACATTTCCAGAGCTAGTTCAACATCAGGGGGACTCTGAAGGAAAGAGTGAGAGAGAAAATGTATTATGCTGCTTGCCAAATGGAAGGTCTATAGAGCCATTATGCTGACCTCATTATTGTATGCCAGGAAAACCTGAACAGTTTAGCTGGACCATGACAGTGTGTTACCTAAAATTATTGTACTACTGTACCTTATAAATTAATTGCTATTTCACCAGTTTTGGCAGTAACCATTTATTATTAGGTAATATTGTATATCAGTAAAGTATTGAGCATATGTCTCCCTAATTTCTCATGGTCTCAGGCCTTCATACCTACATTTCTGAAGGGCAAATTCCAGTATCTAGGTGTGTTTCTTCACTGAGCTAGGCAAAAGAGTCTATCTCCATTCCATGTGTTCCCTTGGGCTCATCCCAGGCAAGAGATGAACTTTCTGGAATCAGGGGGAGAAAGGACTGAAACTGATCTCTGGGTGTCCCCTAGAAATCCATTATTAGTAATTATTTTCTCACAACAGGAAATTCAATCACTTCCATTTTAATCATATTAGATAGATTCTGAAGATTACCTGGCAAGATAAGTTCCTTTCTTTTTTTCCCCATATAAATATTTTATTATTTTCCAGTTACATGTAGAGGTAAGTTTTCAACATTTGTTTTTATAAGATTTTTTGTTTCAAATTTTTCTCCCTCCCTCTCCTCCCTCCCCACCCAAGACAGCAAGTAATCTTATATAGGATATATATGTACAATCACATTAAATATATTTCTGTATTAGTCATGTAATGAGAGAAGAATCAGAGCAAAAAAAGAAAAACATCAAAAAAGAAAAACAACAACAAAAACAATAGAAATAGTATGGTTCAATCAAAATCCAGATTCAACAGTTCTTTTTTTTCTGGATTTGGAGAGCACTTTCCATCATGAGTCCCCTGCAACTATCTTGTACCATTGTATTGCTGAGAAGAATCAAGTCTATCACAGTTGATCAACACACAATGTTGTTGATACAATGTTCTGGTTCTGCTCATCTCACTCATCATCAGTTCATGCAAGTCCTTCCAGGTCTCTCTGAAATTCACCTGCTCATCATTTCTTATAGCATAATAGTATTCCATTCCATTCATATACCACAACTGGTTCAGCCATTCCCCAATTGATGGGCATCCCCTCAATTTCCAATTCCTTACCACCACAAAAAGAGCAGCTATAAATATTTTTGTACCTGTAGGTCCTTTTTCCTTTTTTATGATCTCTTTGGGGAAAAGTCCTAATAGTTGTTTTGTTGGGTCAAAGGGTATGAAAAGCTTTATAGCCCTTTTGGCATAATTCCAACTTGCCCTCCAGAATGGTTGGATGAATTCACAGCTCCACCAACAATGCATTAGTGTTCCACTTTTTCCACAGCTTCTCCAACATTTATTATTTTCCTTTTTTGTCATATTATCCGATCTGAAAGGTGTCAGGTGGTACCTCAGAGTTGTTTTAATTTTCATCTCTTTAATCAATAGTGATTTAGAGCATCTTTTCATATGGCAATAGTTTTTGACTTCTTCATCAGAAAACTGCCTGTTCATATCCTTTGAACATTTCTGAATTGGGGAATGACTTGAATTCTTATAAATTTGATTTAGTTCTCTATATATTTTATAAATGAGGCCTTTATCAGAAATATTGTCTATAAAAATTGTTGCCCAGTTTTCTGTCTCCCTTCTAATTTTGATATTAATAGAGAATTTTTATATATCACCATATATACTATATATCATGGGTGGTCAGAGTACAGTAAATATGAGTTTGAATATCATAAAACTCATTTGAATTAAAACAGTACTAAACATGCTTTCATAGTTCTTTTTCAAAGACACTTTGGAAGTTGTCTTCCCTTGAATTATCATTAGCAGCATGATTTCTCTTTGTATATTTGCAAGGAAAGTAAGTACTCTATATAGAAGTACAAAATGTCAAAGCTAAGATTGCTAAATATTTTCTTTCAGAGTATAAACAGCTAACACAGGGTTTACAGTCCTAAGAAGGATACACTGCTATCATGATCCAGGACATAAATGCAATCCATACAAAGAGACAAAAAAGAACATAAAGATAATTAAAACACCAAAATATGTTGATCTGGAACATAAGGGCTGTCTAATGTCAATTCTATACCCCTGTTGATTTCTTTCTGGCACTGCACTGCTAACTTTTACACCTTCAAAGTTGCATGATGCATGCCACAACAAAACTACAAGAGAACAGGCTTTGATAACCCTAAATCACATATGAGGATTGATTCCATTCTTCTGAGGAAAGAATGGGCAACAAGAGTGATCTATCAAGTCTGAAAAAGAAACTATGCCTAATAAGGATCTCATTAACATGGGAATTTGCCCAGTCTACCCACTAGAAAATCCATGTAACTCACTCCGTATTATTAGAGCATAATCTTATTTAGTACAAAGACCAGCCAACTCCAGCCCCCCACCCCCCACCCCCGCCCTTTGCAATATCTCACAGAACAAAGTATATAGTTTTCTGCATACATCAGACATATAATAAATTTTGTTGTCTAACTAGGTAAATTAAGGGAAAAACAGCCATATCTCTTTTCTTGGCTATTAGAAGACAAAATCAGCAAATGTCTAGACTTGGGAAAGTGATGGAGGAAATGTGAATATTGCCAATTAAATTTATAAGTATGCGATTTATTTTCAGAATGTGAGTTGATCAACATTTACCAGCAGCTATTACTGATAACCCTTCATGAAGGTTGATGGGTGTTAGGTATGTGGAAAATGAGTGCTAAGATATGTTTTTGCATCTATAATGAAATGGGAAATTGAGGTATGGTTTGATAAGAGATGTAAGGGGTATAGAAGAGGATGGTCAAAAAAATCTTGCCTAGGACAGCCAGGAGAACCAACATTTCATACAAGAGATTAGCACTTGGAAGATTTTTAAGTTATGGCCCTTTGATTCATTTGAATTAAATGGGTGGTATTCACATCATCCTGGAGGATTTGCAGCCAAAAAAATGTCTTAGTATTTGCTTCCAGTTACCATTTCAATGCTCTCTTAATAACACATTGTCAGATAAACTTTAAGAGGATTGTCAGATTAGTTCCATAAATTAAAATAAGCTGACTTGCTCAGTTACATTTCAATGTGTTTTGATGATAATGTAGGTGGTTTTGTTTGGGCTTTCATCACTTTGTTCTAAAGTTGAATATAATTGATATTTTTCTGCCTTCAAACAGGTTTCTTTTCTGTGTTACTTTTCCAAAACTGTGACTAATTCTTATAACACACATTTGATTTTTGTTAATTATTTCTAAGAAAGAATTGCAAAATCATAGAATGCTGTACTTAAAGGTCCCTCAGAAGTCATCCTGGCTAATTTTCTTATTTTACCAATAATTGAAGCCCAAAGAAGAGAAAAGACTTTCTCATCATATTTAACCTACTATAGTACATAACAGAGCCAGGATTTGGATCTGGGTCTCATGGGTCCTAGGGTAATGTTCTCTCTACTGTACAACCTATTGTCTTCTTTTCAATCTTGGTTAATCAATTCCACTGACCTAGTTTTCCCTCACCCAACATGGTGCCTATTTCATCTCTCAAGTTCCTAATAAGAGATTGTTCAGAGAAGCTGTAAAGGGAGAAAGAAAAACAATAGGATTAAATAACCCCAAAACTGAATCATAAATTGGCTGGACTTTAGTTGGAGATATTTTCTGATCGTAAACACAATCCCATCAAGCACTCTGTTAGTCTTCTCACTATCATTCTGTTATGTAGCACATTATATGGAAGCTTCATCTAAAAGGGACATGCCATAGAGGAAAATTCATTTTCTGGTACATTTTTTAAAAACCACGATAGATAGAAAGTATGGCAGTCATTAAACTGCAGCTGGAGAAGTCAGGGGCTGTTGGACCCTTCATTTGAGCTGCTTAAAAGGAGACGTTGTTCATTTTTGTATTTGTTTCCTCTATGTCTGGTTCATAGTAAGTAATGAATAATGCTTGTTGCTAGATTGAGTTAATGCTACAACAGAATCAGACTTGTCTCCACTTAAGACACAGCAGTAGAGGAAACTACTGCATCACTGCAAGGGAAGAACTGGAGTGGGGTGTCAATGTGTTCATAAGCCAGTAGTAGTTCAGACAGGTACCTGGAATGAGCATCTTACAATCTCCTTCCTACAAAGAGGAATAAAAACAGCCCTTTGTGAGACAATGTCATAATATCTTATGATGTGGATAGTATTGAGACCATTCATCAAGGTTCTGGAAAAGCCAGAACCAGACCACAAATGCCACCGGGGTTGGAAACTTACTAGATAATTTAGTTAAAGTGCAGGTACTCTTCTCCTTCTTCTTCTTCATTAGTGAGGCAATTGGGGTTAAGTGACTTGTCCAGGGTCACACAGCTAGTAAGTGTTAAGTGTCTGAGGCCGGATTTGAACTCAGGTACTCCTAACTTCAGGACTGGTGCTCTATCCACTGAGCCACCTAGCTGTTACAGGTAATATACTCTTAATGATCTTGGCTTTCTCTTCCTATACATCCCTTTGTCTGTTCATGAATTTTCTTGCATTTTTTCCATCATATCAAACCTCATAGGTGGGTAAAAGGATGGGGCCCTGCCTATCTGTATTTAAGGAGATCAAAAACTCCATCTTGTCTGTTTGTCGGGAATGAGAATAAGTTAAAAATCAAGATTGGTCCTTTACATGTCACAATTGGAATCAACATATTTGAGTGGAGATATAGGCTCTCTACTTGTCTAGAATACTCTTGAAAAGTATTATTCTGAGGTTTTCATCCCAATTTCATAGAGGGTAGTAGCAAATAGAAAAGATAGTACCTTAAAATTTAATTTTCAAAATAAAAAAGAAATACAATTTAGTAGAAAGAACCTTAGATTTGGCCATTACATATTAGCACTAGATACCTACCATCACTGGCTAGTTATGAACTTGATAAAGACATTCAAATTCTCTAAGCTTTAGTTCTCTCCTCATCAAAAATTTTGATAACATTTAATAGAGTATCTGTGTTGTAGGGATATTGTTAAGATAAAATGGAATATTAAAGTGCTTAGTACTTGCTTATTAAGTACTTAAATACAAAGTATTATTAAGTATCTAAATATATAAGTTGGTGATCCTGTTGACAGTTTGAACAGTAAAGACAGGACTTTGAGTACAGAAGATCTAGGTTCAAATCCTTTTTGTGATAGCTATTATCTGTGTGATCATGGCAAATAACTCAACATTTGTGAGCCTCAGACAACTATTTAAGACTATAAGTCACTCTCTTATGCAAGTGCTTATTCTTACACTAATGAAATTCTGGGTCCTTCAGTGTTGACATGCCTATGTTGATTCTCTTATTTCATCTAAGAAAGTATTTCTTAGAGCAATTATGATTAGGGAACACAGGTAGCTTTAAGAGTTACCTTGGAGGGGCAACTAGGTGGCACAGTGGATAAAGCACTGGCCCTGGATTCAGGAGGACCTGAGTTCAAATCCAGCCTCAGACACTTGACACTTACTAGCTGTGTGACCCTGGGCAAGTCACTTAACCCTCATTGCCCCACTAAAAAATAAAAAAAAAATTTAAAATTTAAAAAAATAAAAAGAGTTACCTTGAACAATAACATTGTAGGAGCCTAGTTCAGACAGTTGAATAATTACTCAAACATCCAATGTTATCACAGCTGGCAGTTTAGATGCTTTTGAATCCCCTGGCTCTACTACATACTGGAATTAGTCCCTCAAGGGAGATGTTGTTGGCCCATCAACATCCAAAACATTGTAGAAGGGATTAGTCTAGGTTGAGAAATGCAGCAAGTATTTGACAGAATTAGTTGCCAACAATTTCTTTTTGACTCCAGCCTAGCAGCACAGATTTTTTTTTGTTACTAACCATTCCCTAAGTCCTACCTGCTTGAATTGATTTTCAATGAGAACATTGTCGCCACCTGACAATTGACTGCCTTGTAGTTGAAAACATTCTGCCATTTGATGTGCAACATGGTGAGTAAGTGGTGTTGATGGAAGTTTTACAACTGGTAACAGGTCCAGGCCTCACATCTATAAAGAAGATTGGACAGCATTCCTGCTTGGGAGACTTTCATTTGAGTCTGAGACTGGATCTATTCTTAACTGGCAGATTTCTAGAGAATGGATTGGCTTTCTAAATATAGTTTATTTCCTGTCCTAATGTTGCATCACCTTGTGAGCTTCTGAAGTGGAAAAATTCATTCACAATAATTACTCTCCAAGTTTGGTAGGAATTGATTACCTGAGGCAGACCAATTTAATACCTATATCTTTTTCTGGCATGTTAATACATAGAACTCTGCCAATTTTAAAAGGGGCACGTGACCCCCACTGTGTCCAACTGGATCAACACTTTTGAGGCAATATCATGGGTGGCAATGGGTCCACAGTGATTGTTTCCAAGGTTTTTACTTGTGAAAGTTGAAATCAAACAGATTCCAGCTTTATATAAGAGGGGGGAACTCTTCCTAACAATTAGAGTTATGAAGAAGTTGAATGAGCTCTCTTAAGAAGATATGCATTAGGGGCAGCTAGATGGTGCAGTGGATAGAGCACCAGCCCTGCAGTCAGGAGTACCTGAGTTAAAATCCAGCCTCAGACACTTAACACTTACTAGCTGTATGACCCTGGGCAAGTGGGCAAGTCACTTAACCCCAGTTGCCTCACTAAAAAAAAAAAAAAAGATATGCATTCTCAGGGCAGCTAGATGGCTCAGTGGATAAAGCACTGACCCTGGATTCAAGAGTACCTGAGTTCAAATCTGATCTCAGACACTTGACACTTACTAGCTGTGTGAACCTGGGAAAGTCACTTAACTCTCATTACCCCACAAAAAACCAAAAACAAACAAAAAAGAAGTAATGGATTCTCACTCAATTAAATGTTTCAAGAAAAGGACTGATGACTATTTGGGGATATATTATAGAGGAGATTGTGGTCAGATGAGATATGTGAGAGTCCTCCTAATTCAGAGAATCTGTGATTTATTGTGTATTTAATTTTAATCCATTTGGTTGTTTCCTCCACCCCACTGCCACCCCAGAAGGCTGTATGATCTTTCAGAGGACAAGTTGTTTGTTTTCATTTTTTTTAATTTCCTAGCACCTACAACAATATGTGAATTATGTGAGAAAAGCAAAACCATCAACATGGTTTCATTTTGTGACAGCAATGGCTACAAAATGAAGCACAATATGTAATTCTATTGCCAATAGATTGAATCAGAATATCTGACCTGGGCCAGGTAAAGCTGGATGAAACTAGTCCCCTCACCTTTAGTTAGTAACATACAGTGTGAGTGATGGATTTTACATTATATAGACATTTGTCTTTGTTCTCTTTTATTGTATTTTCAATTCCACGCTTGTAAAAAGTGACTATTCCAAGGAAATGTGTGAAATACATATCTCTTAAAGAGCAGCCTTCAATATTGCAATGATTCTTGGTTTGGGAAGTCAAGCTTTTCAAGTTCCATTCAAGATCACAATGAAATACAATCAGCTACACCAAAACACAAAGGAAAATATAATCTAAAATAAAAACAACATTGTGAATTGACAAACTATTGTTTAAAAACACAATCAAACAGGCAAAGTAATCCTCAAAAAACAACTAAAACAATTCAGAGGAACTTGGTAATTGGATGGGCTTAATCTCAAGTCCTCTACAACATGGTGTAGACTTCTTGAATTTGAAAGATCAAAATCTTTTTGTAAAGCAGACTAAACACTGCTATGAAGAAAAAAAATCTTGTCATAGGAAAGAAAATACAAAGACTGGTATAACAAGGATGGGAAAATATAACTTTCATTATGAATATTACATATTTATTCAAGACTATAACAAAATCATTGTCAAAAAAAGACCAAGTGGGGGGCAGCTAGGTGACGCAGTGGATAGAGCACCGGCCCTGGAGTCAGGAGTACCTGAGTTCAAATCCGGCCTCAGACACTTAACACTTACTAGCTGTGTGACCCTGGGCAAGTCACTTAACCCCAATTGCCTCACTAAAAAAAAAAAAAAAAGACCAAGTGAGCCTATGTAAACTGAGTATCTTCCTTAGATTATAAGTCACTCATCTAAACGTGTTTTGGGAACTAAAGGAAAAAAAAAACTTTTAGTAAGCTTGGAAGTCTTGTCCTCACTGAAATAATGATGATCTATGATGAATATAGTAATATATTGAAAAGCAGAATTGCTACATAAATTTCTAAATGGAGAGGAACTACTGTAGCAGAATCTTGCACTAGGTCACATGTCATGACATTTTTAGAAATTTTTCCAAGAAAGAAACATGCTTCAGTGGTCTAGACTCACACCTAATTTAAACCTCATTGAAAATCCATAGGCTAGAATCAAGGATAGAGATAGACCTGGCAAAATGAACTGTTTCTAAAAAGTTTGTTTAATATCCACTGTTATGAAAGTATAATTTAATAACAAAAATATTTGAAAATCTAATAAATACAATGGGTAAACAAAGTACAACAAAGTTGTATACAAACATATGCCTGTACATATGTGTATGTACAGATATGTGTGTATATATGTATATATATATACATATACACATAAATGCATACATAGATAGATATATACATACATACACACATACATATCTGAGATCAGATTTTTACTCAATTCTTCCTGATGTGTGGCCCAGCTCTCTATCCACTATGCCAACAAACTGTCTCCTCATGCATAACAGTTTAATAGGGAAAGGTAATGAGTTTAGTTTTAAATATATTAATCTTGAGGTGACAATCCAGGTAAAGATACCATAGAAGGAGTTGGCAATCCACATTTGGATCATAGAAGAAAAGACAGAGCTACAAATATTGATTTCAGAGCCAGCTGCATTATGATGATGACCAATGAAGCCATGGAAGTGAATGAGGTGGCAAAAGAGTATATAGTGACAGAAAGTGGTTTCACCAAGATCCCTTCTGATAATCAGATTAAAGGTTTAGGAAAAGGATTAGGAATTCATGAATGAGAAAAAATAGAAACAGAATGAAAGATGGGAGAAGGACTAGGAGAGCATCCAGACTCTGAAGCCATGAAAGAAAGTGTATACACCAAGGGGATAGGGAAGAAAGGAAGGAGTATCAATATCATTACAAGTTGCAAAAGAGTCAGGGAGGATGAAAAATGTTAAAGTTTTGTGATCCTGTGATTAAAAGGTTATTAATAGTTGTTGACAAGGTAATTTCAATAAAGTGATGGGGGGGATCAAGAGGTTGAGGAGAAAGTTGGTAATGATGACATAGATGCAGCAGCCCCAATTAACTATTTTCCCCCAGAAGTTTAGCAATGAAGGAGAGAACAGCAATCCTACTGTAGGTTTTTTTGGTTGTTTGTTTATTTGTTTTGAGATTGGAGAGACCTGAATAATCTGCTATGCCTACTGATTTCCTTGATTTCCTTTAAGTCCCAACTAGAATCTCAAATTTATTGGAAATCTTCCCCAACCCATCTTATTTCTAGTGTCCTCCCTATGTTAATTATTTCCTGGTTATTCTGTATATAACTCACTTGGTACATATTTGTTTGCATGTTTTCTCTTCCATTAGATTTTAAGATCCTTGAGATCAAGGTCTGTCTTTTGCCTCATTCTTTATCCTCAGTGTTTAGCACAGTACTTGGCAGACCTGTAATAAATGTTTATGAATTGACTGTTTATGTTTGCAGGGAAATGGAAAGGGTCCATTTGGTGCATATAAGATTTTTAAAAATATATATGAAAGGCAGTGACTGCTAGAGCAAAGAAGTAGAGTATGAGGAAGGGAATGCAATATAGAGCTCAGGAAGTGGAATTAATCTTGGGAAGTAATCATATCTCTTTTCTGTAACCAGAGGGAAGGAGGAGAGAAAGGATAATATGCTGAAAATATTTGAATAATAGAGGAGGAAATAGGAAGAATTGTAGGAGGTAAGCTGAAGAAATTCATGTGGGATGTAGACTTAATCTTGATAACAGGAGTTTGCATCATGTGTTAAGGATGTGAAAGTAGAGGATACAATTGGAAGTAGAAAAGAAATAAGAAATGGTTTCATACTATTGCTTTAGGAAGTGGGATAAGGAGCTGTTATAGAATAGAATTTTTGAGCATCTTTAAGTGTCCCAATGATGTTATATATAATCAATTTATAATGTCTGAAATCACCGAATTCAGATCCATTTCTCCAATTATCTTCAACAGACTTGGAACAAGAGCAGGGAAATCAAATGATGGGTGTTTGCTGTGACTTGGGATTTATAGGAATAAAGATTTCTGGGGTAAGTTGTAATACATGAAAGTAGTCACCTCAAAGTGTGGAGGAGGAAAAGAGGAATGATAGATCAAGAAACTAAAGACCAGCATGAAATTGTCAAATAGGTTCAATAAGTAAGAGTAAAGCCATATAAAGATAACATATGAAAAACAAAAAATCAAGAATATCCAGGGAAATAATGAAAAAAAATTCACAGGAAAGAGGGTTAGCGGTACCAAACCTGGAGCTTTACTATAAAGCGGCAGTCATCAAAACTATCTGGTACTGGCTAAAAAATAGAGTGGTAGACCAATGGAATAGGCTAGGCTCAGGAAATGCAGTAGTAAATGACACTAGTAATGTAGTGTTTGATAAACCCAAAGACTCCAGCTTCTTGGATAGGAACTCAGTATTTGACAAAAACTGCTGGGAAAACTGGAAGATAGTATGGCAGAAATTAGGCATAGACCAACATCTTACACCTTATACTAAAATAAGGTCAAAATGGATACATGATTTAGACATAAGAGGTGATACCATAGGTAAATTAGGAGAGAAAGGAATAGTGTACCTATCAGATCTTTGGAAAGGAAAACAGTTTTTGACCAAACAAGAGATAGAGTATATTATAAAATGCAAAATGGATGATTTTGATTATATTAAATTAAAAATTTTTTGTACAAACAGAAGCAATGCATCCAAAATTGGAAGGGAGGCAGAAAGATGGGAAACAATTTTTGAGGCCAGTGCTTCTGATAAAGGCCTCATCTCTAAAATATATAGGGAATTAAATCAAATTTATAAGAATCCAAGTCATTCCCCAATTGAGAAATGGTCAAAGGATATGAACAGGCAGTTTTCTGATGAAGAAACCAAAGCTATCTATTCCCATATGAAAAAATGCTCTAAAGCTCTAATGATTAGAGAGATGCAAATTAAAACAAGTCTGAGGTACCACCTGACACCTATCAGATTGGCTAAAATGACAAAAAAGGAAGATAATAAATGTTGGAGAGGCTGTGGGAAAATTGGAACACTAATGCATTGTTGCTGGAGCTGTGAACTGATCCAACCATTCTGGACAGCAATTTGGAATTATACCCAAAGGGCAATAAAGCTGTGCATACCCTTTGACCCAGCAATTCCACTTTTAGGTCTTTTGCCCAAAGAAATCATGGAAGGGGAAAGGGACCCACATGTATAAAAATATTTATAGCTGCTCTTTACGTGGTAGCAAGGAATTGGAAGTTGAGGGGGTGCCCATCAATTGGGGAATGGCTGGACAAGTTGTGGTATATGAATACAATGGAATACTATTGTGCTGTAAGAAATGATGAGCAGGAAGAGTTCAGAGAAACCTGGAGGGTCTTACATGAGCTGATGATGAGTGAGATGAGCAGAACCAGAAGAACATTGTACACAGTATCATCAACATTGAGTGTTGACCTACTGTAATGGACTATATTCTTCTCACCAATGCAATGGTACAGAAGAGTTCCAGGGAACTCATGATAGAAGAGGATCTCCAAATCCAAGAAAAAAAAAAGAAAGAAAGAACTGTGGAGTATAGATGCTGATTGAACCATATTATTTCTTTTGTTTTGGGTGCTGTTGTTTTTTTTTTTCTATTTTGAGGTTTTGCATCACTGCTCTGATTTTTTCTCTTGTAACAGGATTAATGCAGAAATAGGATTAATGTTATTATGTGTATATATATGTGTGTATACATATCTATATCTATATATATAGAGATATATAGATATAACCTATATCAGATTACCTGCTGTCTAGGGGAGGGGGGAGGGAGGGGAGGGAGGGAGAAAAATCTGAAATTGTAAAGCTTGTATAAACAAAAGTTGAGAACTATCTTTACATGTAACGGAAAAAAATAAAATACCTTATACATTAAAAAAAAGATAACATATGAGCAACTTTAATATATTATCAGTTCCCTGAAAAATAGAATTGTTCTATTTATGTCTTTGTATTCTTCACACTTGGCACAGTATCTGAAAGAGAATGGATGCTTTAAAAGTATTTGTTGAATATGACTGAATTAATAGGTGGTTGTGGTCACAGAGTGTTATTATCAAGTTAATAATAAAAATAACTAGCATTTCTGTAGTACCTTAAATTTTGTGAGGTCCTTTACAGATATCTCATTTTATCCTCCAACAAATCTAGTACATATGTGCTATTGTTTCCCCCATTTTACAGTTGAAAAAAAATTAAGCTGAGAGAAGTTAAATGATTTTTCCAAGGTTGCACAACTAGTAAGTCTCTGAGGCTGAATTTGAACTAAGATATTGCTGACGTCAGGTCCAGAACTCTATCCACTGTGCCACAGAGCTGCCTAGATCCATATTCTGAAGGTAATGAAATTTCAAGCAATATTTTATAATACTTTCATCCCAATGTAGCAAGGGTTGTTGAAATTGACGTAATAGGATTGGATTTGAGAGGGGAGATTGATAAAGCATCCATATTGTAATGAATCACCTCCAATAGTGATAATGGTAACACTCATATTTTCTCAACCTTTGCAAACTTATCCTATATCCTCCAATAAATCTACTACAAGAGGTCTACTCAACAATTTGGAGACTGTCCTCTAGATTTCTTGACATTATAAGGATACATGGGTTATCCCCAGTGTATCTTCTTTTAGTTATTGAACATGCCTATAATATCTTTTATGCTATTTCAACTATATCACTCTTTATGTTATATTCTGCATCCTATTTATGTTTATTGTGTACCTCTTCATTGATCTTTAGGTGACCAAAGATGTCACAAACATGAATATTGAAATTCATGAAGATAATACAGGTATTGAAGTAGAATGAATGACTGTGAACCAGTAACTTAGCTGATTGGGGGAAAAAGTCAGGAGAATAACAAAAAGATTTTTAGATCATTACAAGAGTGGGAGGAGACTAGAATACATGGATCGATCATACCCTAAAAAAGGAAAGAAATGTTCAGAGAGGAATGGTATGGGAGAGACAGTGGGGAATCAGGAACATGAATACTTCCTCTTAATACTATTAATCAAGAAATTCGAGAAGAGTATTGTCCACTGATAGAGACAGTTATAAAGGATGAGGTACCCTCAGGAGATACTCCATTTTCTTTTGAAATCAAGAGATTATACCTTTCTCCTTGAAACCTGCCCCCACCTCTAACTTCTCTATAACAGTAGAGGAAAACTAATGCCTCAGACTCACAATCTATGTATCATCTGAATTCCTCATTATCTCTCACATCCCAAAGCTAATCTGTTGCCATTTGTGTGCAATGCTAGGACTGGAACCCAGGGGGAAAAATAACAATTTTACTCTCTTATTTTCAAACATGTAGCACAGATGGACAGAATGTTTGTGATTTTGTAAAGTCAAATGACTAATGAGAGTCAATAGAAATAGAACATAACTACAAAAATATTCATAGCTGCTCTTTTTGTGGTGGCAAAGAATTGGAAATTGAGGGGTTGCCTATCAATTGGGGAATGGCTGAACAAGTTGTGGTATATGAATGGAATGGAATTCCATTTTGCTGTAAGAAATGATGAGCAGGAGGAGTTCATAGAAACCTGGAAGGACTTGCATGAACTGATGCTGAGTGAGATTAGCAGAACCAGGAGAACATTGTACACAGTATCAACAAAATTGTGTGTTGAACAAGTGTGATAGACTTGATTCTTCTCAGCAATACAATGGTATGGGATAGTTCCAAAGGACTCATGATGGAAAAGGCTCTCCAAATCCAGAAAAAAAAGAACTGTGCAATATAGATGCAGATTGAACCATAGTATTTCTTTTGTTTTTGGTGTTGTTTTTCTTCTTTGAGGTTATTTCTCTTTGCTCTGATTCTTCTCTTATAGCATGACTAATGCAGAAATATGTTTGATGTTATTGTACATATATAACCTATATCAGATTGCTTGATGTTTTAGGGAGGGGGGGAGGGAGGGAAAAAATTTGAAAGTAGTAATCATATAGATACAAATTTTGAAAACTAGCTCTACATGTAACTGGAAAATAATAAAATACTTTCATAATTAAAAAAAGAAAAGAAATAGAACCTAAGTTACATAATGTTTACCTCAGTATACACACAACCACACTCTATTGCCTGCTGACATATGCCCACTACATGCATCATAGAACACACATCTATTACATAGGCTAGAGAATTCTTCAAAATAGCTGTGTCATATACAGGTATATTAATTTTCTTGAAGTTTGGGCAAATGTTCTGGAGAGTTTTACTTTGAAATACCATAAGTAGTTTTAGCCCTACACTAAGAGCACAATGACCTGATCATGGCTTACCAGTATAGGAACCTGCCCTTTGTATATAGGGAAACAAATAAACTTATGATTTCTCTACCACAAAGGAATCACAGAGTCAAAGAGGTCATCTGGTCCAATAAATAGTTATTGTCCTTCATACCTGAAGAGGACTGAAATGACATCAGCATATCAGGATCAAGGTACAATGAGGGCTAAAATTCTAGCTATACTATCTAAAATCTAATGAGTGGTCACCAATACATTATAAGCTTTAGCAAGAGTATTTAAGTGTTTAAGTATTTATTAAAGAGCATTAGGTAAGAGAGAAAGATAAAAATCTAACTATTTCTAAAAGACCCCATCATCCAACCTGCCATGGCGAGGTGAGGAACTAAAAGAGGAAGAACCCCTCTGTCAGTGTCTGCTTCCTACTTTGTGTCCTCTTCCCAGAGGGAAGGCTCCTCAAGTTGAATGGCTGGTAGCTTTGATAGACAGTACCCACAAGCAAACATCACTTCCTGATGCCAAGGAACTGACCACATGAATTGCCCTCAGATGCCTCCTTCTCATGGTGGAGCTTTTCTACAGTAGCTCTCCAGCAGATGGCATCATTCCAATCATTACAGTGCCCCCTTTGTTTCCTTGAAGAACACTGTAATGTTTCCTTGATGAAAGATTAAAAACTAACAGAATATAATACCCTATGCTAACAAACAGTATGTCAATAACAATACAGAAAAGGGAGAAAGGGGAAATTCTGTCTGGAGGGGCGGTCTCTCATGAACCAGTGCTTTGACATTGCCTGCAGAGGGAAGGCCTCTGCATAGAATATGTTATAAATGGTGTATATAATAACAGAAGGGGGAAAAAACAACAACAAAACAAAACTGTTCATTTGAAGTCTTTGAAAGTCTTTTTTCAGATGATTCTTGTGATGTCCTCTGGCTGTAGTTGTGGAATGGAAGTCTTTTCCGGGGTTGATTTGTGGATGCTGATAATCAGATAGGAAAATTTCCTACAAAACTGATCTTAACACAACTTTAAAATAGCTTTGTCAATAATCAAATCAAACAATGAGAGTTCTCAAAAACATGTCTAAAGGAATTCAGAATCTTAGTTGTTATAAATGAAACATATAATAAAACAAAAATTGAAACATTCTCTAAAACCTATTACCGCACTCCTCTAAAACTTAATATTACTACAGTCCCCCCTTGTGGAGGGTAAATTGAGAAGACAATTGCAATAATAATTTTTAAAAATAATTTTTATCTTTGTTCATCAATTTTTGCATCATCTGCCTAATTATCCTCATGCCATTATGAGAAATTTAAAAATCTAATATAATTGGTAACAGATGTCAAGGCCAAATCCAATGCTGTATTTATCATGATACCTGAGATAATTATGGGGGTTACCATAAACGAACAGAGAAATGATGGGATATGAGCATTCCCACACTTGAGCAATATATACTGCCCATGCAGTATGCCAGGCTTAAAATAGGTGGATGGGGGGCAGCTAGGTGGCGCAGTGGATAGAGAATTGGCCTTGGAGTCAGGAGTACCTGAGTTCAAATCCAGGCTCAGACACTTAACACTTACTAGCTGTGTGACCCTAGGCAAGTCACTTAACCCCAATTGCCTCACTAAAAAAAATAAATAAAATAAATAAAATAAAATAGGTGGATGGGATATACGTCCATGCCACTGAATATATTGCAGGAAACTGAGTCAGACTTAATCAGATGCATGGGATTGAGACATCCATGGCATCAGGAATATAAGACGAGGCATAGAAGCCAGGTATAGAATGATATGAGTGGGATGAAAACTTCCAGACATTGGTACATTATTGTGGGTAAAAATTAAACCAAGAGAAACCAACCTCAACGTTTGTCAAAAGCCGTTCCCTCAGCCATACCTTGACTTCATGCATTTCTCCCCTCATGTGACAGTTCAATGTCTTCTCTTGCATGTATTCCTCTTTTGTTTGGATGGCATCTTGGCCAACTGGCATCTGATAACTCAGAATAAAGGCAATTAATGTCTTAAATGATAGGTTCCCATAATCCAAGTCTCATATGAATTTAAAAATTGAGGATAATAACGATTGCAAAAAATGTGAATGTACCTTGACTTAGAACACAATATACAATTATGTAATAATTTTAAATAATACCTTTTTTACTAAGTATACAATTACTTTTGTGAAAAATGAGAACATATTTAAATACAAGTTAAAACACAACACAATCTTAAAGAAAACTTTTTTTGAAAAAAAAGAAAACTTTTACAAATGTTCCCTTCTTTTTTTTTAATATGCTTATCAAAAATAATACTTCTAGAATCAATTTACACTTGCCAAGGCAACCAATTTGCCAGGGAAATGCTTTATAGAGTTTGATCAAATAATCAGTTGAGAGAAAAAATAGTAAAAAAAAAAAACAACTCCCAATATGGGAGTACAATACTCCCAGAATTAACATTGTATTATGAAATCAAAATCATCTTGCATTGTTTTAATATAGATATAAATAAATACAACAACATATACATGGAAGAATGAAAGACAATGACATTCAAACTAGGGAAATCTAAATGAATATGAACTTACATTAATAAGAGTATTACAAAATAACTAAGTATAAAACGCAATTTTAAAAACATGAAAATCTCTATGAAAATAAACCCATAATGTTAATTTCAAAATGTAGATGTAATAGCATAGACTTCCTGTGTAACCTCTGAACTGACATTATTTCTCTGAGTGAATTTAGAAAATTTTTTATTTTGATATCTAAAATCCCCAATACTCATATTAATACCTTGCTTTTTACTTCTACATTTCTACAAAATATGTCTTCTTGAAATATGATGATGATTGTCATTTTTATTCAGCTTAAGTTTGTCTTATTTAACCCCTCTATTTTCTCTGTCAGCCCTTTCATAATGTAAATGCTTTATAAGGTTACTAATTAAAGACAAAAGCAGGTTAACAAAATTATGAACAAAACTAGCATATCTGGAATTTAAAGGGTTTTCTAAGGTTGGTTTGGGAGAACCACAGCAGGTCAAGTCAGAATCACAGTTTAGCTGGGGTAGGGCTGAAAATGCAAGTAGAGAAAGCTGCACATGCTCAAGATAAGTACCTGAGAAAGATCTCTTGACTTCCCTGGCAGGAGGGTCAAGGGGCATGGCCATGGGAAGATTAGGAGGTGGTGCCAGAGGAAAGGATGGGGGTGGGGTCCTGAGAGGAGGGGACAGGACCACCTCTCCCTTGTGGTGCACAGCCAGGGAATCAGGCAAGGTTTTGTACTCACGCCTGAGTTCCCCTTCTAGAGGCCAGGTTGTTGCCTCCAGGCATGCAAAAGGAGAAAAATGCTTAGTGTTAGAATTCGAAAAAAGTGCAGGCATGGTTGGGATGGGGGGAATAATTATATTCCCTTTTGTGAGCATCTTGCTTGCTCTTATAAGAAAAATAAAAATAGAAAATCCAGAAAAACAAAGCATTAACATGATCTTATCAACCATTTTTCTGGATAAACAGACTAAAATCAGAAACAGGGTACTTAGGGAGTTGAAAAAAACCCATTTTAAAATTTAAATAGAAAACATCCAGTACTTAGCAGTACTTTATAGAGTTTAAAGGGACAGGGTAGGGGAAATCAGATGATTGAGGTTCAGCTTTGCTCTTTGTGGTCAGCCACCTGTAAGGACTAAAATTCTAGCTATACTATCTAAAATCTAATGAGTGGTCACCAATACATTATAAGCTTTAGCAAGAGTATTTAAGTGTTTAAGTATTTATTAAAGAGCATTAGGCTAAGAGAGAAAGGTAAAAATCTATTTCTAAGAAATCCCATCATCTGCCCTGCCATGGTGAGGTCAGGATCAAAAAGAGGAAGAACTCCTCTGCCAGCATCTGCTTCCTACTTCCTGTCCTCCTCCCAGAAATGGGAGGCTCCTCAAGTTGATTGGCTGGTAACTTTGATAGACAGTACCCACGAGCAAACATCACTTCCTGACACCAAGGAACTGACCACATGGCTTGCCTTCAGAGACCTTCTCCTCATAGTGGAGCTTTCCTGTAGTAGCTCTCCAGCAGGTGGCATCATTCCAATCATTACAGTACAGGGTGACTGACTGTGGCTGAACAGACCAATATGATCTCATAAGGCTCAACAACCATTCATACATAAATAGTCCATGTGCATTTTTTGAGTGGGGAGGTCTCCAAATTTCTGCATCTCACATTTCTTTTTTGATACTGCAGTTTTGCTTTGTTCATAAAGTACAATACCTTTTTTGATGCAAGCATACCATCATGAGCAGTCTTAGGCCAGTTGCTCCCATGTCTCACAATTGATTCCAAAATTCTTCAGAAAAACCGTGAGAGTGCCCTTTTATCAATTCTTCTGACCTCTGTATCAGAGCTTACCTTGTGTGAATTCTCCCTCTTTTATGCAAATGTACATTTGACATTCAAACAATGTGGTCAGCTCATTGGATTTGCACTGTCTGAAGTAGAGTTTGAAGTCTTGGCAGTTCAGCTCAAGAAAGGACCTTAGTGTCTGGTACCTTATCTTGCCAGGTGATTTTCAGAATCTTCCTAAGACAATTCAAATAGAAGTGATTCAGTTTCTGGTGATGATATAATGTCCAGGTTTCATAGGCACACAACAATGAGGCTGACACAACAGCTCTGTAGATCTTCAATATGATAGGCACCTTAATATATCTTCTCCCCACCACTTTCTTTCTGGGTCCTCCAAATACTTAGCTAGCTGTGGCAGAGTATTCATCAGCCTCATAATCTTTGTGGACATTTCTGGAAAGTATACTTTCTAGGTAAATATAAAGACATTGTTGGTTATGAGAATTTCATATAATGTCTTTAGTAGTAAGTGGCCATTGCTGTTGTTATTTCTGACACCATTGCCCCCAAGGACTATCTGCCATGTCTAGTAATCTGTGCCTATCCTGGAATTAAAGTCACCCAGAACTGAGACCTTGTCCTCTCAGCACATTGCTAATGAGGGTCTTCAGGTCTTCATAAAATTTTTCTTTGACTTCATTAGGGTTCATCATGGTAGAAGCATACAAACTGATAATGGTTGTGGGGGCATCTAGTTGGCACAGTGGATAAAGCACCAGCCCTGGATTCAGGAGTAACTGAATTCAAATCCAGCCTCAGACACTTGACACTTACTAGTTGTGTGACCCTGGGCAAGTCATTTAACCCCCATCGCCCCGCCAAAAAAAAAAAAAAGTGGCAATTACTTTGTCATGAGCCTGTCATTCACTCCTTTTAGGAGGCATATAATATTATGTTGACTAGATTAGTTTTGATTACAATATATAAGGCAACTTTATGATACTTCCCATCAATTTATCCACTACATAAAAAAGAAAAAAAATATGTATATATATATATATATATATATGTGGGGGGGGGTCAGCATAAGAAATGAAATGGGAATTTTGGGGGGAGTTTTGTGGAAGCTGGGGATGGCACAAAAATGAAAGCAGATGACAGAGAAAAGGTTTAGAGACTCAGAAATGCATATAATATCTGTATAATATTGTTTAATATCAACATATTTTATCTTTTAATACTACAATAATCCAGACTTCTTCTCTGATATGAAGAGAGGTCCAAAAAATTTTATGTGGATTTTCCAGATTGCCACACCATGCCCATAACCTCTGTGCTGTGGAAGGAATAATGGCAATTCATTTAAACTACCTAAACATTTAACAAATGTTGAAGACACTACACTATCCTCTATGGTTTACATTCCATGGGAGTGAAGTAGGGTTCTTATTTACAACATGTAAACATGTTAGTAAATTCAAAATCTATGCAAAGTAACACAAAGGTAAAAGTAAAAAGAAAGTGGGTGATAACAAAATATATCTTGTAATATATGGCACCTGAGACTCTTCTCATAGATATAAAGCTCCCACCTTCAATCTCCAATGAAAAGGAAAAAAAATCCATAAATGTGGCCATTATAGAAATGCAAGTGAAGCATAAGATCATAAAAAAACCCTCTTTTCTAGTTTCAGTTGACTAGAAATCTGCCAAGGTGTCATTACAGCTTGTCTAAAATGACAAGAGACTGCTAATTTGGTTTCTTTTCTTTCCATACATTTTGAAACAAGATACATCTGACTGCCAATTGTTTGATATAATCATATCTCCCATTGCTGGAAAATGTCAGTCACGCATATAGATCCAGAATGTTAGGCAATGTCTGGGTAAAGAATTGTTAGACCATTTTCAACCACTGATGTCAATATATCAAAAAAAAAAAAAGCAAATAGAAGGAAAACATATCAAAGAAAGTTAGAAAGCTAAATTTTTCCTTGTCCTTGAGTATCCCCAGATACCACTAAGAACAATTTATTGCCACTGGTCCAGATTTATGAACAAATTTTATTTTATTTGATAACAACACTGTGTCTCTTTCTTCTATGGGATTTCTTTAAGTTGGATTCCTTTTTTAAAATATTTTCCTCCTACATCATGAATGGAATTCATTTCTCTGTTATTTAGTATCTCTTCCAAAGAATGATGAATCTGACAGTAGGCATATCTGGCAGAAGCACTCATTGGAAAAGAAATACCTAAATTTTGAAGTCAAACCATTGTGGATTTAAGTCTTACATATCTGTCCTAAGGATACATTGTAAAATGTTATGTTTGAGGGGCAGCTAGGTAGCACAGTGGATAGAGCAATGGCCTTGGATTCAGGAGTACCTGAGTTCAAATTCGGCCTCAGACACTTAACACTTACTAGCTGTGTGACCCTGGGCAAGTCACTTAACCCCAATTGCCTCTCAAACAAACAAAAAATAAAAAATAAATTAAAAAAAAATGTTATGTTTGAGAGAAGAGGACAAAAATAAATGGGCCAATATCATTTTTAGGTTTTAGAGCTGGAGAGGACCTTAGCAATGACATGATTCAGTGCTTTTAATTTACAAAAAATAAAACTGAGGCCTGCAGAAGGGCAGTAACCTATCCAAGATTACACATTTAGAAATGGATTGATATAGCATATATACTAACCCTTCCTGCTATTCCTCATGAGTGACATTCAATTGCTTGCATATATGCCTTTGCACAGGCTGATCCAAAAGTCTACAAGTATTCCCTGCTCTTAGAATCTCTAGATTCCTTCAGGCTTCAATCCAAGTATACTTGGATCAGTATCTCTTTCAGGTATTCCTCCTTCAATCTTTCTGTATTCCGCCAGGTGATAGCAGCCCACCCGAAAATAGCTTCTTTTTACACTGTATTTTATATTTATTTAAACCTGTATGTAGTGTAAAAACTTATTTATATGTAATTATGTTGTCTTTCTGGTAAAAATGTAAGCTCTTTAAAGGAATAAGCTGCTTTTCATTTTGCTATGTATCCCTCAGAATGAAACAGAATATCTAGTACAAAGCAGGTATTTAATAAAAGTCTAAAATTTTATTGAAATCTCTTTAAAAAAAAAAAACACTACATTTTCCTCTGTGTCATTCCCAGAGAGCCATTCCAGATTTCTAATTGGTGCCTTCATGCTTTTGACCTTAGGATTAGGGAACTAATTAGATTTACCAGAGTGGTCTCCTCCCCTCCCTCTAAATCAATTGAACTGCAATGCTCAGTCATTGGCCATAAAATGTGGACCTAAAATTCCAGCAAGAGCTTGCTAGACTATTTGTCTAGCCATGCAGTATTGTCTCTTATCATGTCAAGAGTTCCTAACCTTTTTGCTGTCATGATTTCTTTGGTAGTTTTGAGAAGTCTATGAATTCCTTTTTCAGAATAATGTTTCACAAGATGTAAACTATGTAGGATTACAAAGGAACCCAATTACATTGTAGTAAAGATTTTATACATACATACATGTGTGTACATATATACATATATATGTATTATTCATATGTTTATACTTTCCATCCAAGTTCATGGACCTCATAGAATCTATCCACAGTCCTCACAATCCAGATTAAGAACTGTGTAACAAAACCATCCTTATTTATAATTTCTTGCCATGGACTGAATTCCATTTTGATTGAGGTTCTCTTTCCTATACTTTCCCAGTCTTGATCTGGAAATACTGGTCTCAGTACAAAGAGAAGGGTCAGCAGTCTGCCCTAATACTTTTCTCTTGTCCATGTATCTCACTCCCTTGTATTATGGAATCATAGATATGAAGAGAAAATTTTAGGGACCTCTAGTCCAACCCCATCATTTTATTGTTTTTAGCAGTTATTTCTTGTTGTTCAGTCATTTCATTTGTATCTGAATCTTTGTTACACCATTTAGGATTTCTTAGCCAAGATACTTGAGTGGTTTGCCATGTCCTTCTCTATCTCATATTACAGATGAGGAAACTGAGGAAAACAGGGTTAAGTGACTTGCAAAGGGTCATACAGCTAGTAAGTGTCTGAGGCTGACTTTGAACTCAGGTCTTCCCTATTCCAGGCTTGGCTCTCTATCTGCTAGCCAGTCCCTAGAGGGCAGTTGATTATTTCTTTTTTTCAGGATTTTTAGGGTAAACTGAGGGATTACAGCTTCTAATACTCTTCTTCATGAGCCTCCATACCACTGCTCCCTTATTGATTATCAATTTATCATCTACTTAGCAGGGATGGCTTCTTCTAATTCTTCAGGAAAGCCTCTTTTACTCCCAGCAATGGATTTTCACTGAGTCAGAAATGCTGAACATCATTAAATCAGGTATTCAAGAGTATCTAAACTATAAGTATCCTGATTTTCTCTGTGTGCGAAATAAGGAATGTCAGCCACTTTCAGCATCAAATAAATATTTTATTGTCAAAATATAAATTCATGATACAATTTTTGTATATTAGACATGCAAACCTGAAATGTCATCTATTATAATTTTGGGGAGGGGGTGGGGCGGGGAGAGGGTGAAGACTTAGCAGTAAACTCCAAATAGTTTCAACACTTTCATTTAATTAATACAGGTGTAGAGTGTTGATTAAGAACCAAGATCTGCATTAGTGGATGGAGGAACCTGGAATCAGGTTCTGTTTCTGATGTATATTGATTGCCTAACCATGGGGAAGATGCAGCTTCTCTGTGCCTCAACCAACTCCATAAAATTGTAAATTGTATAACTTACTTTTTATTAGTGGAGAGAGTTTCCAGAATTCCCTGAAAGAAACAAAGCAAGGAGACCCTGGTTTAGGAAAATACAACATATTGAATTTAGTCAAGAGGGTCACCAAGTGGAACACTGCACAGCATCAAAGTACCAGAGTGTCTCCACATTACAAAAGGGGAGACTAAAACATTCTCCCCTGAAAGGGGAAAACAGGGTGTTGCCTGGTAGTTAGATCAGCCTGGAGGTTATCTTTTTTGTTAAGAAGATCAAAAGGCTCATGAATATAGGAAGGCTTATAAAAGAGAATGAGATTGTGAAAGGATATGGTTCAAACAAAATGAAATTAGTTCATACAGGTCTTATGGGGAAAGTTCATGATGGGTCACATAGAAAAGGCATATGGGAGACAGTAAGACTTTTGTTCAGGTATTTGATTTCAGTAGTATAAATAAGGAAAGAATGGCATAAATCCAGGTCATTGGGATATTCCCCTCTTTTGGTCAAATTGTCCTCACAGGTTGATGGTGACCCATCAGAGAAAGGTGAAGAGAGACAAACAACCTGCTGGACCATAATTGTGTTTGAGACATGGAAGTCAAATTTAGATGCACAAAGAAGGCAAATTTTAAAGGTTAGAAAAAAGAAACAATGAGTAGGAGGACAACCAAAAGCCATTATCAGTTGGGCTGAAGAAGGTCTTCAAGACTTTTTGGTAATAAAGGGGAAAAGATCCCCAAAAATGAAAGATATTTTGGGCAGGGGCAATAACAAATTCTGCAATGGTTGAGGTAACCTACTGGAGACCCTTCAGGAACTATATTATGAATCTAGACTCATTCACATAGAAACAATATTCCTCAACAAGATAAGCACAGTGTGAGAATTAAAGCAGTACCAACCTGTTGAGAAAGATACTGCAGGGAAACACCACCATGAAAAGAGAATACATTTGACTTAGCATCCACAAGGTCAGATTGGTGACCAGAAGTTACCACCTATTAGTTGTGTCAATCAGTGCTACCAATCAATTAGCTTGGAGCTGTGTGTGAGGATGGCCTAGCTTATGGTGTCAGAGGGGGCTTCTGGGAGAAACTGCTGAGAAATAGGTCTTTCAGTTTCCAGACTTCAGCTTGGCAGCAGGAATAGAGAGAAGAGGGAGAACTTCACATGGGCTGTTAGGGAAAGGCAAGCTTTTCTCTCTGGCTATACTGAATAGATCCAAACTAGGGTTTTCATCTCGCACTCTCTTCACTAACTTCTAATACACTTTAATAAATACTTAAAAGGCTAAACTCTTACTAAAGCCTCTAATTTAAGGTGACCACTCATTAGATTTTAGACATCACAGATAAAATTTTAGACCTTACAACAGGAACTTCAATTGTCAAAATGGTGTCCAGAGCTCTTTGGTTCTGGAGAACTATTTCAGCAAGGGAATTGACCTGTTTAACAATGGCACTCAAAGTTTCAGCAGTATACTTGAGGCCCATTGTAACAAAGAAAATGTTGTGTGATACCTACTTACCATTGAGGACAGCATAGACAGGCAGGAAGACTTTTAGGATAGAATAACCAATGCCCTACTTTTCAACAAAAGGATTTGATGTCAGACCAGATGTGATGACCCCCATAAATCTCCACTTTTGAGAATGTTAGGAAAATTTTTGAGAAACCTTATAAGTTTGAAGGGGAACAAAATTAAGAATTGTTAAGGAGTTAGTGGACTAGTGAGGATACAGGAATGGCCATATAAAGCAGAGCCAAGGATACAGAAAGGGGCATAAAGAGTTTATCTCCCTACTAGAAGGAGGGTGATTATTGCAACTTCCACACTTACTCCTTTGGAAGTAAAATTTACCAACATGGAAGTGTAGGGAACATCACAGAAGATAGTTGGGGGACTAAATTATCAGAAGTTTCTTACAAGAGTCCATGGTGGGAATTGGTGGGGCCATTAATATGAGGACCATCAAAGGAAAAGTTGTAAATTGAATTTAAGTGAACAAAGTCACCAGACAAGCGTCTAGGAAAAGGGAGGTTCCATTGATGGATTCCAAGGTTATTGAAGGAATAACAAAGGCATGGAAAGTGAACAGATGAATAATAAGGTACTAAATAGGGATCTTGGATTGCAAGATCAGTAAGTCATGAATGTGCCATCCAAAAAGGCTTCAAAGCTGCTATTCCCCTCCCTACCTTTAATGGTTCTACGTTCCTTCCTTTTAGGACAGTCTGGCAGTGGCCTTATTATCCCTTGTACTAGCCCCTACAACTAGCCCTTATCCTTGCCATGCAGAGGCCAGGGGTTCATAGTTGGCAACTTGTCCAGTGCTTGTGTTATCCAATGGACCCCCATTGCCCCCAACCCCATTATGCTCCTCAATCCCATACCACTCTCTTCTACCCATTTTACTTCTGTTAACTTTCGTAGTATCTTTTTCAGTGTTCCCTTACACCTTGAGAGTCAGTTTCTATTTACTTTCACATGGGAGGATCCTAAATACACTTGGACTGTATTATTTCAAAGCTATAGAGAAAGCCCTGCCCACTTCTCCCAGATCCTCAGAAATCTTGCAGATTTCCAGTTTCTATTTAATTCTACTCCACTGTGATATCTAGATGACCTTCTACTCTGCTCCCCCATATGTGAGGCCTGCCATAAAGAGTCCATATTTCTCCTCACTTCTCTCACACTGCCTCTATGGGAAAAAATTACAATTTCCCCCAATGTCCTGTTCTCAGGACACCCAATTTCTTCAAAAGGACTTCTTCTCAACCCAGAGCAATTTTCCTCTGTACTTAGTTCTCCAAGTTTCTTTTGTTTCTTTCTTTTTCTTTTCTTTACTTTTTCTCTTTTTTTTTTGACAAGCCAGGTCCCTAGAGGGCAGTTGATTACTTCTTTATTTCAGGATTTTTAGGGTAACTTGAGGGGTTACAGCTTCTAATACTCTTCTTCAGGAGCCTCCATACCACTGCTCCCTTATTGATTATCAGTTTATCAGTCTGCTATTTTGCTTTCACAAAGGGGTATTTACTGAGATTTTTATCTCTGTCATCTCTAATACATCATTTAGTCAGCTGCTAAAGTGATTTTTCTAACATCATTCAGACCAGGTCATCACTCTACTCAATAAATTCCAGTTTTCCCTATTATCTACAAAATCAAATATGAAGTCATTATCTGTCATTTGAAACTCTTCACAAACTGTCACCTAGCTGTTTTACTTTTTTTTTTTCAAGTTGGTACAAAACTTCACTTTCCAATTGACTGGTCACAATCTTTTTTTTTTTTTTTTTTGTCTGCAGAAATTAACCTTCCTGCAAGATCAAACCAACTCTGAAGTTCACACTTCTTCAGTACTCACTATCCCTTGGACCCCACTCTCATTTTGATTGGAAAGGGTAGCCATCAGAGAGCTTCTCTCAAATCATCTATTTAAGGAGGCAAATACCTCATAATTCCCCACAGGACTTCATTATGCTCCCATGTCAAATAAAATCTATCCTTCCCCTAAACTGTCAGCAATTTCTACCCCCCAGAGATTAAGAAACATGTCTACTTCTTTTATATAGTAGCTTTTCATTATTTCACAAACATTTTAAGTTTGGGAGGAGCCCAGAAGTCATCTAACAGAGACCTCGAAGGAAGGACAATCCTATGACTTCACAATATGTTTATGCCACTTGGTGACAGATCTAGATGATGAACAATTTCTGTTTATATCAATAAAAAATTTACACCCCTCAAGCTTCTATTAAAAATTGCTAGCTTTCTCCTCTGTTATGTTTCTCCCAAGCATTCTTTTTCCTCAAGCTACATATGCTCATTTACCCTTTATGGAATGGTCTCCCTTTCTGTTCCCCTTGCTTTTGTATTCCAGCTTATCAATATCCCTCCTAAAATGACACCTATAACTGAACACAATGTTTCAGATGGGTACTCATCAGGTAAACATGTAGAGAGACTACTGCCTCATTTCACACCTCATTATATGTTGAAGTTAGAGATGGAATTTTTTTGGCTGGTACATTGATAACTTATGGATCTCACAAGACAAGATTCCTATTTGTTCCCTCCTTATTCAGCTATTAGCTGTCTATGCCCTTATTATTAAACTGTTAACTTTCTGTCACCTCTAACTTCAAGGTGTTTTTCTTTTCATTGAAATCTCCTTAATTCATTCCAGTTTGGGGAACTAGAGAGGGGATGGTGGAAAACATGATTTTTAGTGAAAACTTTTTAGTCTTCCAATAAAAACAGAATTACCTAGGGCAATGAGAAGTTAAACAACTGGCCCACAGTAATAATATTAATATATGTCTCACAGAAGACTTGAACTTAAATTCTCCTAACTCCAAAGACTAGTAATATAATTCTTTGCAAGTTCTCTAGTAAAAATATTCCATTTTATCACTTTTAAGTACTTGGCTGATAGAGTATGTCTTAGAAGATCATGTGTATGAAAATAGTTTAAAAGATAATTATAATGAAAACATTTGTGGCTTGAATGTGAATATTGTTACTTGGCTTTTGGTTTTTTAATAAATTTTAGGTTTATGAAACCCACATTTCCTAAAATACTTTTGCCCTACTCCCTCCCAGAAATATCTCTTATAATAAAGAAGAAAAGAAACATAGTAGCAGAACTAAACAAAACAATGAAAATATTTGACATTTTATGCAGTGTTCTACCTACATAGTACAGCATTTCAGCAAAGAAAAGAGGAGAAAGGTGCTTTCTTACATCTTTTCTTTGGGGCCAAGCTTGGTCATTATAATTCTACAACATTCATATTTAATTCCATTTGCATTATTGGGGTGTATAATTATTTTAACTGGTTATGTTTATTTTACTTTGAATCAGTTTATATATGTCTTAGCATACTTCTTGACATTTATTGTACTCATTTTTCTTATAATAGAATAATATATATATGTGTGTGTGTGTGTACTACAACTTGTTAAACTATTCTCCAGTAATTGCATTTATTTTCTATTTCTTTACTACTACAAAAAAAGTATTGGTATTTGTATTTCGTTGTATATAGGGCTCCTTTTATGGATGACCTCCTTGGATTATATGCCTAGAGTAGAATTATTGATTCAAAGAATATAATCATCTAAGTCAATAATTTATCATAATTCCAAATGACTTTTCAGAATGGTGGGAGCAATTTGAAGTTTAACTCACAATCAGCTAATTTGCCAGGCTTTTCACAACCCCACCAACACAGACTCTTCTCATCTTTTGTCTTCCTAATCAATATGTTCAGTGTGAGGTGAAAGCTCAGAATTGTTTTGATTTGCATTTCTATTATCATCAGTGATTCAGAATATTCTTTCATATGGTTAATAGTTTGTAATTCTTCCTTTGAGAACTGTTTCCTCAGATCCTTTGAACACAAGGCTTAATTCTAAAATTAACTAATGGTTCCTTTATTTATGTTAATTTGAATGGTGTTTCCTTTTCATTACTGGCAGTAAAATCCCATTCTGGGAGTTCTAGATAACAAAGTGATTTTTTATGCCCCAGAGGTTACAACAAATTCTCTAAAGCAAGTCTTTTTGAACATATGTTCTCTTTGATCCCTTTCAATGTCATAGTTCCTCTTCTCCTTTAGCAGACTACCTCCTCTGTCATCCACATTTTCACTTTTTCAGTCCTTCTCTACTGACATATTTTGTACTGCCTACACATATGCCCTTGTCTCACTTATCCTGAAATAACCCTCACTTGCTGTGTTGAGGGGACTTGTGACCTGGATCAGATAGCTAGCTCACCCAAAGAATTGGAGGTTCATAGTGAATCTTATAAAATAAAAAGAGATTTATTAGGAAAGAGGAATTATGGCCTGGAGAAAGAATCATGGTGACTGTCTTGCTGAGTAAGAGAAGACCTGGTCTTTTTGTATGTTTAAAAAACAAAGAAAGCAGAATCAACTGGGGAGAGAATTATAAAGAACAACTGGGAGGGAATATTTGAATAATGGGGCATTGATGCAACACCTAAGGCATGTGTGTGAATAAGCACAAAGACAGTGGTCTGCAAGGAAAAAAGATGATATGCAAGCTATGGATGGGTCTCTCAATTCACAACAGATCCCTATATCTATTATGCTCTTTGTAGATAAACTCAAAGAAGCTGTCTATGATAACTCTCTCCTCCTACTTACCTGATGATTCTCTGTCCCCTTTGCTCTATCCTCCCCCTGATCATACTATCTAACTATGGCTGTCCCTTGGGGTTGAATCCTGGATCTACTTCTCTTATCCCTCTATATTATTTCACTTGCTAATCTCATCAGCTCTCATTGATTTAATTACTATCTCTCCACTGATGATTCTCAACTCTATATGTCCTGCCCCAAACTCTGTTAACCTACTATCTAATAACTCCAATTACCTTACAGACTCATGGAACTGGATGTCCAGTAGACCTCTTAAGCTCAATATGCCCCAAATGAACACTAAATATTACTTACTACTTTGCTACCTTCCTACTTATTATAAAAAGCAAAAGCATCTCTCCCAGCTCCTCAGACTCACAACCTAGGAGTCACTGTGGATTCATTAACTCTCACCTCTAATATCCAATCTTTTGTCAAGGTTGGTGATGGAATACTCTTGTGCTATAAGAAATGAATAGCAGGATGCTTTGAGAAAAACCTGTATTTACATAAACTGACCCTGAGTGAAGTGAAGCAGAACCAGGAGAACATTGTACAAAGTAACAGCAAATTATGCAAAGATAAAATGATAGACTTAGCTCTTCTCAGCAATACAATCTGATTCAAGACAATCCAAAGACTCATGATGGAAAATGCCCTCCACATCCAGAGAAAGAACTATGGAGTTTGAATGCAGATCAGAGCATATTATTTTCACTTTTGTTATTTTTTTGTGGGTTTTCCTTTTTGTTCTATTTCTTCTTTCACAACATGACTGTTATGGGCCCATAGCACCCCAGAAGTTCTCTGGGGCACATCAAGGAAACTTCTCCTTGAGAAACTAAACTAGAGGACAGACATGCCTAGAGAGATAAGTGGAAACCAGATCTGACTGAGCTAGCTCCAGGACCCCTCCCTTCATTCTAGTCTCCCTCAAGCCCTGTGAAGGATAAGATTAGGTGTGGCTGCTTCCTTTGTGTCCTGAGGAAAGAGATGGCTCTGAAGAGATCTGCAGCCACCCCTCACCCAATTTCTCATGCCCATTACCGAGTGGGGGATGGTCCTCCCTCACTTAGGAATTTTCCATTCAGATGGTGCATCCCCATCAGTCCTCTATAAAAGTACTGCCAGTCTTCTGCTCAGAGGAGGAGATTGGTATCTCAGAGCCACACCTCTGCCATGCCTTTCTCCCCATGAGAAGTCCAAAGATTTCTTTCATGGTTTCCCTTTCCCTTCACCTTCCCCTTCCTCTAAATAAACTACTATCTTATTCTAACTGCTTTTGTGTGCAAGAGGGTATAATTCTTTAAAGATTAATTCCTAAGGACCCCAAACCCCTAACCCCTACCCAAACCCCCTACCCCATTTTCCCCATGACAATGACCACTGTGGAAATATGTTTAACATGATCGCATATGTATAACCAATTCAAATTGGTTGACATCTTGGGAAGGGGGAGGAGGGGGAAGGAAGGAGAAAATTTTGGAATTCAAAATCTTATAAAAAGTGAATGTTGAAAATCCGGTTTACATGTAATTGGAAAAAAATAGTATTTCCAAAAAAAAAAAAAGATAAAAGAAAAACCACTATCTCTCCCTTCTTTCCTTGTTTTCCAAGGGAGTGAGGGAAAGAGAGAAGAAGAGAAGGAGGGAGGGAAAGAAGGAGGGAAGGAATTGTATTAAATGACCTCTGGGGTTATTTCTAGCTCTGAATGATCTTGTTTTCACAATCAGCATACTGATGAATAAATCTATTTCTGTGTTTACATAAAGTTTAAGGGGTATGTGTAAAAATGTACTAAAACTCGTATGTTGTGTCTTTAAGGGAAACATCTCCCCAGAATCAGTAGCATTAGTGGTCAAAGAAATGTAGTCTGCCAGAGTTGTGTATTCTTAAAATAAGACTATTAGACTAAGTCTATCTCAAAGGAAGGCCTCCTATATTTTAAACATCCCAGACTCAATCTAGATATCCAGAGCGAGACCTCAAGCGTTCCCCTGAGATGGCCTGATGAGATTAATTAAGGAACCCCATTCTAGATGAAATAACCTAATTATGAGTGACACCAAGGTTACCCCAAAGTCAAGTCATTCTTCCCCCCACAATCATCAGACCATCCTGACCCTATTCAACTTATCCAATCTCCTCAATAACGGCCGAAGTGCACTGTGGATAATTAATCCTGTAGGCTTCTTCATAGGCTCTTACCTTATAGGCTCCTTTTAGCTATGTAAAGTTGCATGTAGGTATTCATGCATGTATACACTAACATACATACATACATACATACATGTGTGTCTTAGCTATCTGGGAACTACCCATGAGCTGATACTAATTAAATGGTTGTTGTTTTTTTTCATATTTTCTCGCTTTGCTCATTGATTTATTTACCATACCTCAAATGGATCTTTGTGGGAAAAATTAATCTCCAGGAGCTCTTAGGATCTGGAGACTGAGAAATTTGCAACAGTTACAAAACACTTTTCACACATTATCTGACTTGATTTTCACCACAACTGGGAACTTGCTGCTATAATTAATCCCCTATATTATAGATGTGTACACTGAGGATTAGAGTAGCTAGTGATATCCCATGAGATCCTACAGCTTGTAAGTAACCTGAGCGATGATTCAAATCCAGTTCTTTTTTTGTTTGTTTTTTGTTGTTGTTTTTGTTTTTGTTTTTAGCTGTAAAATGTTAATTTATGGAATAGTCTTCCTTTGAAGCTTAACTTGCTGGGCACATTCCACAGCACACTATTGATGTCATCAATAACATCATGAGGATGTCTGCCATCGATGTTGCAGCCCACAGACTGGGCTGTTCCAAGGATCTCTTTAGGTTCCAGAAAGCTCTCTTGCCAAGGATCAATGCCTCATCTGTCGAGCAATGTTGATGATCTCATTGAGACTGATGTTTCCACTGTGTTTAATGTTTTTCTGCTTCTTTCTGTCCCTAGGAGGTTCCTTTAGGTCTCTGATGATCAAGGCTGAAGCGGAAAGCACAACCTCAGTCTGGGCCTGTCTGTTCTGAATGGTAAGTTTCACTGTGATCCTTAGCCCTTTCCAGTCACTAGTTGCCTTGGCAATGTCATCAACAACCTTTTTGGGAGACAAACCAAAGGGACCAATTTGGGGGACCAGAGCAGATGTGACACCAACTTCACCACCAGTGCACCTTAAAAACACAACTTTAATTTCGTTAGGGTCAAACTTGGGTGGCATGGTGGCGACGAAGGTGGAGGCTCGGCCTGGATGCTGCACGGTGGGCTGCCGGTGTTGGATGAACCCGGATTCGGGACAATCGAAAGAAGTTGCACCTTCACCACCACGAGCTAGGAGTCAAAAGCCAAATCCAGTTCTAATAAGTCAAATGTTTTGTTTCAAAAAAAAAAAAAAAAGCAAAAAGCAATGCAGGATTACCCTCTGTATCTCTCAAACAATCATGTGCCTGTAGAGATGTGCTTTGCTATAATTACCAAATTATGTGCAAAACTGCCTATTTCCTTCTCATGTTCTCATGCCCTCATTGTTTGCATAGATCATTTCCATACAGCTTAAATTGAAATGAGAAAACAGACCTGTGGGTTAATAGTGAAATTCATTTCAAAAAAATTTTTTTTTTAGTCTGAGATCTGTGCTAGTTGCAGACTGAAGTGTTCCACAACTTTATTTTTGCAATAATACTGTTTAAAATCCTTACTTTTCTTTTTACATACATTCTCTTTGAGATGACTTGAAAATTGATTTCTGAGTGGCCATAAATCGTATTGCCTTCAGTTAAGATTTTTGAGATAATTAAATCATAGAGTCATAGGATCCTTATTTTTTTAGACAACCAAAATATTTTTTCACTACTTTTAACATATACATATAAAAATAAATGAGGTGACAATTTTGGGCATGACAATTCTAGTGATGAACAGGAAACTTCTAGGCTGTACATTAAACATGCTTCTACCTTTCCTATTCCCATAATATTATTTGATATATAGTCAAAATAGAACTAACAGTCATTTTGACACCTTTTTGAAATTGTAATGAAAATTATGCCTACACTCAGTTGGAATTTGCACATATTTAATTCTGAAACCAGGTAATGTTTATTTTTCTCCCTAAGGGCAAGGAAGTGTGAAAACAACGGATACACAATAAGATAACAGTTTAACCCTATAGCCATTGTCACAATTTCATCTCTAATATAAAACATACAAATGCCTGTCAGCCAGGGGAATGTTGGAGCCAGCTTGGCCAAGTGGACAGTTAATTTTTTCAGTGTGAGGCATTTACATTTGAGAATCTTCAAGCACTATAAATAAGGTATTGCTTTATTATATTGTTGGTTGTCTGGACTTAACAAAGTTATGAAAATATTAATCCTGTAGAATCAAAACTTAGAAGCATATAATGGGGGTAGCTAGATGCACAATGGAGAAAGCACCAACCTGATTCAGGGGACCTGGTGGTAAATTTGGCCTCAGACACTTGACCTAAGCTGTGATGACCCTGGGCAAGTACAATTCAACACCTCATTGCCCTGACCCCCAAAAAAAAACATTATTTAATGTAATTGTTTTGGAGAGGGCGTTAAATAAACATTACCCAGCACTTCCTCACCTTTATATGTATATGCTTTTATACAAAATAGATAATTTAGGAAAGAGAGATAAAAGAATAGAAAAGAACAGAGCTGAAAACAAAGAAAACAAAAAGTGTCTGTATCAATTTAATTGTCTCTATCATAGGATTCGGGTGATTGAGCTGTTAAAATTATCTTGTTCTTATCCCCCTGAAAACCACCTTTCCTTCTACCCAGTACGGTAAGTTTATAAATAGCCAATATAAAGAGGCAATAACAAAAAACAAGATTGCAAAGTAGAGCCTGAAGTTATATACACACCATCACAAAGGTAAAAGCAGCATAATTTACAAATTATATTATATATTAGCCAAAATTCACATCCTGGTAATTTGTGCTGGATCAGGATGAGCTATTGAGGTCTTGCTGTTAGAGTTCTGGCCTTGTGAGATGTAAATTCCAGATGAATTCCAGACCTCCACAGAAAGCAGCAGTCACCAAAAAGATCCTGATAACTTTGAGACAATGACTTTAAAGTTCCACCAATAACTTTGAGATGATTTGGATATGGTAATAAACTAGTCCAAAGTGACACAGATAAGAGTTAGCCTGTTTCTCCACAAACCCTATAAAAATGAGACCTAAGTCTCATGCCCCTGACAGCATTTTTCCTTCTCTCTGTGCTGGCTGTTGCTCCCAAATCAATTCCATGTTTATATGAGTAACATCCTCTGTTTATCCCCTATCCCATTCTCTTCCCCATATCACCTGACTTCCTTCACCATTTCTTTCTGTGTTCCCATGGTATCTGCCTCTGTATGCTTTTTGCTGCTTTTTTCTGTATCCTCCATACTTAATTAAAGTGTAATTGTAGCCCCACTTCCCAATGCCGTCCTAAACTTTTCAACTGAATACCCAAAGAACCAGCAATGTCTGTCTCCATTTCTTAATTCCACAAATTATCAATTCATGGGGTAAAATGTTATATATATATATATATATATTTGGGGTAATATGCTTAAGGCAAGCCAGATAATTGAGGGAGAAGATTAGGGCTTTCAAGGGGATGAAATAATGTAGATATTCAGCAGAGTATAGTAAATATATGAAAAGTTAGTGTAGTAGAACCTGACACCCAGGTGAGTGTTTCTTATTAAGGAAGAGATTGTCTATGTGACACCTATACACACAATTTGTAAACACAAATGACTTAGAAAGACCTCAGAACCCCAATCAATGCCATAACTGACAATGACTGCAGAGGATTGATGATGGAAAATTTCATCCATTTCTTGATAGAGATGGTATACCCAAGATGAAGACTAAGACACATTCTTAGACACAGCCATTGTGGGATTTTGTTTTCCATAATTTTATGTATTTATTACAAGGGCTTTCTTTTTCCCTTTTTCCAGTAGGTAGAAATGGAGCAGGGGGGGAAATGGGGAGAAAAGAGGGTTCTTGAGGCTTCTTTTTTTTTAATGCAGAGAAGAAAACAAAAGGAAATCCAGAATCACAGATAGCTTTGAGAAGTACAAGTAGAGCTTATTATATGCCTTAAAAGAAAAACAAGTTGTACATCAATCAATCAGTTAAAATTAATTAAGTACCAACTATGTGTCAGGCACTGTGTCAAGCACTGGAAATAGGAAAAGAGGGTTAACACTTGAGAAGAGAAAATATTCCAGGCATTGGGGACAGCCAGAGAAAATGCCTGGAGCAAAGAGATGGAGCATCTTTTTCCTTAAACATCAAAAATGTCACTGGATTGAAGAGTACATTGGGGGGAGGTATTCAAGTGATATACAGTGTAGGAAGACTGAAGGGGCTGGGGTGCTGTGTAAGGATATGAAGGACTTTGTATGCCAAACAGAAGATTTTCTACTTGAAAGGGAGCCACTGGCATTTATTGCATACGGGGACATCATGGTTAGACCACTTACTTTGGTGGCTGAATTGAGGATGAATGGGAATAGGGAGAGAATGTTAGCACTTAGGCCCACCTGCAGGCAACTGCAATGCTCCAGGTATAAAATGACTGATGAAGGCATATTTGAGAAATGTTGCAAAGATAAAACCAATAAGCCTTAGCAAAAGATTAGATATAAGGAGTAAAAGATAGTGAGGGTTGAGGATGACATTTAGATTGTATGGACTTTGCAGATGGTGGTTCCTTGACATTAAAAGGGAAGTTTGGATGAGGGAAAGTTAATGGATTAGTTTAGGACATGTTGAGTTCATGTCATTGTTGTTCAGTGATTCAGTTGTGTGTGGCTCTTCTTGACTCCATGGATTACGTTGCACCAAGCCCTTCTATCCTCCACTATCTCTCAAAGACTATCCAAGTTCATGTTCATTGTTTCCATGACACTATCTATCTCATCCTCTGGTATTCCTTTTTCTTTTTGCCTTCAATCTTTCCAAACATTAGGGTCTTTTCCAATGAGTTCCATCTTCACCTTATGTGGCCAAAGCATTTATGCTTCAGCTTTGGTATTTGATCTTAGAGTGAATAGTGTGAATTAATTTCTTTAAGAATTGAAAGATTTGATCTCCTTTCTAAGATATTCTCAAAAGTCTTCTCTAGCATCAGAATTTGAAAGCATCAATTCTGAGGTGCATAGCTTTCCTTATAGTCCAACTCTCACAGCCATATATTGCTACCAGAAAAACAATAAAGTTTGGATTATGTGGACCTTCGTCGGCAAGGTGATATCTCTGCTTTTTAGTATGCTGTCCAGATTTGCCATAGTTTTCCTTCCACAGAACAAGTGTCATTTACTTTCATGGCTATAGTTACTATCTGCAGTGATCGTTGAGACTAAGAATATAAAATCTCACACTGCTTCCATTCCTTCTCCTGTTTGCCAGGAAAGGGAAGCTAGATGACATAGAGCACAGAACACTGGTCCTGGAGTCAAGAAGACCTGAGTTCAGAAATTTGGCCTCAAATATTTAATAGCTGTATGACACTGGGAAAGTAAATTAACCCTGTGTCCCTCAGTTCCTCATCTGTAAAATGAGCTGGAGAAAGACATGGAAAGCCACTTTTGTATTTTTGACAAGAAATCCCAAAATGAGGTGAAAAAGAGTTGGACAAAACTGAAATGACTGAACAAGAACAAAAATTTGCCAGGAAGTGACCAGCTTCAAACTCTCCCCTTTTACTCTCATCAGGAGGCTTCTTGATTATCACTTTCTGCCATCATAATGGTAGTGTTTATATGTTTGATATTAGTGAAACTTCTCCTGGAAAACTTAATTCTGGCTTTTTATTTGTTTAGCCTGGAATTTTGTATGATATACTCTGCATATCTTGCCCTCTTCAGTTGTCCTAATATTTATCTTGCCACTGGACCCATATGGCTCTGGAAGACAGCATGAGTTTGGTGACCTTGCACGGCCCTCCCTCCTTTAAATCCAATTCAATGTAAGTCATGACATCACCTCCTGACACCATGGTTCTCTTCTAAAATGAAGGTCAAACAACAGCAGCAGCAGCAGCAATATCAACTCCTTTTCAAACCATAAACCAAAGAGTTTTCGAATGTTCAGTTCTAACTATTGCTTCTTGACATAAATACAGGTTTTTCAGGAGACAAGTAAGATGATCTCATATTCTTATCTCCTTAAGGAGTTGCCATATTTTGTGTTGATCCATACAAAGGTTTTAGTATAGTCAATGATGAAAAGTAGATATTTTTCTTTAACTCTCTAGCTTTCTCTATAATCAAGCAAATGTTGGCAATTTGGTCACTAGTTTACTATGCCTCTTCTGGTGATTCTTGACCCACATATTATTGAAGCATAGTTTGCAAAATTTTAAGCATAATCCTATTGCTGTGTGTTATGAGTGTAATTTTTCAGTAATTAAGCATTCCTTGGCAGTGACCCCTTTTTTTAGGTTGATGTTCAAAATGTCTACTAGACATCTAGTTCAAGAAGTTGAAAGACAGTTTGATTTGAGTCTAGCTATCAGCAAGAAAGGATAGAACTGGATATGTGGATTCAAGAATCATTAATGTATAACAAAGAATGTCAATGTAAGAAGTATTATAGATTGCATAACTCACCTCAACCCTTTATTACAGAAAAGGAGGGGAATGTAATAATTTATATATTATTGTTTGAGTTTGCGTTATATTTTGAAGAACTCTCACTGTTTAATTTGATCATTGACAAATGATATGTTAAGGATTAGTAAAAATCCAGCAGTTCAACAGCTCAAGAAATGAGTCCAGAGACAACCAGAGTCCAGACCAGAGTCTAGTTTTCCTGATGAGTCCAGACCAGAGTCCTGTTTTTCCTGATGACCACTCTAAGAAGACAAGATCTCAAAGTCTTTAAATGAACAGTTTTGTTTTCTTTTCTTATTTTTTTCCCTTCTGTTATTATTTACACCATTTGTAACATGTATTCTCTGCAGTCCAGTGTCAAAGTGCCAGTTCATGAGGGACTGCCCCTCTGGACAAACTTTCCTTTCTCCCTTTTCTATATTGTTATTAACATATTGTTTGTTAGCATAGGGTATTATATTCTGTTATTTTTGGCTGTTTCATTGAGCAAACCACATGTGTTTTTTGAAGAAACAAAGCAGGGAATATGGTAAAATATATTTGTGGTAAAAATTATTGGAATTTAGCTGACTATTTTGGAAGGGGCCACACCTGGCCCACCCTGTAGTTACATATGCTACTGAGGTCAGAAGAGAAACTCTCATAGGCAGTTTTTGAAGGACCTCCCCTTTTGGGTTAGGAAGATTGAATGTTCCCTGAGGGGAGGCTGAGCTGCTTTCTGGAACAATGGTTCTCTCTCTCATCTTGCCTTTCTGGTGGTGCAAGCTACTGCAGACTTCCAGGTATGGTGAGTGAACACAAATTCCTTTGAATTAGATTAATTGGAAATGATCTGTGATGCCTTAGACTTAGTTTAGAGTTTAAGAGAATTTATCTATATTTCTTTTTTCCCTATTTCTTATCTTTATTTTTATTAATTTCACCTTGTTGTTTAATTAATTCCCAAGTAATAAAATCTGATCTTTTGTAGAAATAAAGCTGTAAGGCTCCTTTCTTATTGGCCTGGAGAAATATCTAAAAGGGCAGTTCAGAGGGGAGGGAGCTTTGAACCTAAAGGTTCTTCATTATTTCTGAGACCCCAAAATTTTGGCAAGTCACCCAATTAATTTTCCATATATTAAATTTTGGCCCCTACAATACATTGGATTAGTTCACAACTCAACCCACAACCATTTTGGAAAGCAATTTGGAACTGTGCCCAAAGGGCTATAAAACTGCATGCCCTTTGTTTAACCAAGCAATACCACTAGTAGGTCTGTGTCCCAAAGAGATCATTAAAAAAGGGAAAGGCCCATATACAAAAATATTATAGTAGCTCTTTTGTGATGGCAAAAAATTGGAAATTGAGGGGATGACCATCAATTGGAGAATGGCTGAACAAGTTATGGTACACAAATGTAATAGAATACTATTTTGCTATAAGAAATGATGAGCATGTAGAGTTCAGAAAAATTTAGAGAGACTTGCATGAACTTATACTTAGTGAAGTGAATAGAACCAAGAAAATATTGTACATGGTAACAGCATCATTGTGTGATGATCAACTGTGATAGACTTAGCATTTCTCAGCAATATAATGATCCATGGCAATTCCAAAAGACCTAATGGAAAATGCTCTACAAATCCAGGAAAAAGAACTATAGAGTCTGAATGCATATCAAAGTATACTCTTTTCAGTTTATTTCTTGTTATTTTTTCTTCCTTGTGCTTTTTTCCCTTTTGTTCTGATTCTTCTTTTTCAATATAAGAATATAATAACATGTATAACATGATTATATAAATATAAAACATATCTGACTGCTTGCCATCTTGGGAGAGGAGGAAGAAAGGGAGGGAGAAAAATTTGGAACTCAAAATCTTACAAAAATGAATATGAAAAATAAAAGACTAACAATTTTTAAAAAATAAAATAAAAAAGAACATTTCACATGTGGTGATATTTAAAGCATTTTTTATGAAATGAATTTTATTCTTTGTGACTCTCTTGGGTAGGGATGCAGAAGGGATTTCTTTTGGAAAGCAAGTAATGTAAAAACAAAAATAAAAAAATTTTTTTGAAGAAAAAAAAAAGAATTATCAGTGTAAGAATTGATCATTTTATCTGTGGGAGCTGATGAGGTTCCCAAGTGAAGTAGCATATAAGAAGAAGAAAAGAGGCTCCAGGCCAGAACTCTGAAGAATAGCAGTGGTTAGGAGGTATGATCTGGATGAGGATCCAGCAAAGTAGACTAAGAAAAAGCTATCAGATAGATAGGAGGAAAACCAAAGAGTTATCCCATAAATCTAGAGAGAAAAAATTTCAAGAAAAAAAAAAAAGTGACCAAGAGTGTCAAAGGCTATAGGAAAGTCAAAAAGAATAAGGATTGAGGAAATACTATTGGATTTCTCAATTAATTGATCTTTGGGGGGAAATAACAAAGATCATTGGAAACTTTGAAGGCAGCAATTTGAATCGATTGATGAAGTTGCAAGTCTGGATTGTAGGGATTTAAGAAGAGGGTGGAAGATAAAACAGTCAACGGCAACTTTATTTAAATAACCCTTAACCTAGGAATTTAGCAAAAATGGAAGAAAAGATATGTGACAATAGTAAACAAGGATGGCAGATTACAAGCGAGTATTTTTGAGGATGGGAGAGACATGGGTATGTTTGTATACAGTAGAGAAGAAGCTAGTAGCCAGTGAGAGGTTGAAGGTAAGTGATAGAGGGTACAATCTACTGGAGGAAATAGGATGGAATAGAATCACTTGTGCAGATATAGAAAGAGCTTATTATAGACAAGGAATAGAGCCATCTATTGGTGTGACAGGGATGAGTGAGGAGTTAGTAGCAGAACACATCTGAGTGATAGTAGATGAGGAGAAAGGAAGAAGAGGGATCTCATAGAGCACGGCCTGAATTTTTTCATTTAAATATGAGCAAGGTTATCAGCTGGAAGGATGGGAAAGATGAATCCATGGAAGGTTTGAGAAGCAATGAAAAAGTTTGGAAGAGCTATTGTGGAAAGTAGGATGGTTAGTTGATAAGGAAGATATAGAAGTATTTCCTACCAGCAGTGAGGGCCCAGTGGAGATTGTATAATATAAAATTTTAGTAGACCCAGACAGAAAGGTCATATAATTTTCTTCACCTTTATTTATCAAATGTGTAGGAGGAAAGCTAGCAGATGCTGGGAGTGATTCAAGGCAAGGTACAATCGGCAATATGACAATAAAACTAGGGACTCAAATGAGATGACAGTGTAGAGTTGAACCAGTTCACCAAAAGGTCAAGATGGAGAATGGAGGAGGAGAGTATCAGTGCAGGCTTGATGATCTGGGAGAGAAATAAGGGATCAAGGGTTTAGAGGTCATGGAGTGAACAATTAAGTTTTGGTATGGTAAAGCAGATGGAGATGTGTAAAGTCAAATGATTTTGATCAAATAAGGAATTTCAGGGTTCTTGAACATGAATAGTGTCAAGTTGTGTAAAATTATAAGATAAGGATATTACCATCTTTGTGACTCAGATGGTATGGAGAATAGTGTCCAGGGAAATGAATATGTTAAGTACCTGACAGCTACGGTGTTTGAAAGGGTGTCAATTGTATCATGTAAGTTTCCTAGTATAAGAGCAGGAAGTGGGGAGAAGAGAAATATTGAGAGTGAAGAATTGAACTAATTTAGGGAGGAATGGGTGTACAATGGATGTCTGTAGACAATACCTACCAGGATTTTGACTAGATGGCTCATGAACAGCATGAACTTCAAAACAAGAAAGGTTATTTAGTGATAGAGAAAGGGAGAACTTGGAAATGGTAATGTAAAGAAGGTAATATTCTAACTCCTCTCCTTCAACCAGTGAGCTGAGAGAAATAAGTAAACATATAGTATGTATTACATAGGGTGGTCAAAGAGGCTGTGTCATCAAGGTAGCCAGGTCTCAGTGGTTGCCAGAATATGGAAGGAGTGGGAGAGAAAAAAAGATTTGAGATATATGCAAGTTTGTTGCCTGTGGAACAGGTATTCCAGAGGGTGCAGAAGAAGGGTTGGGTAATGTTTCAATAAACAAATAAATTACCATTTGTCTAGGACTTACTATGTGCCAGGCACTGTGCTAAGCCCTGGGGTTCCAAAAAGAGACAAAATACAATTCCTGCCTTCAAAGAGCTTACAATCTAATGGGAGAAAAAACATGGAATAATCAAAAACAAAGCAAACTATACATAGGATAAATAGGAAATAGTTAACAGAGGGAAGGCACTGAAATTAAGAGGAGCTGAGGGAAGACTTTTTGTAGAAGGTGGAATTTTAGTTAGGATTTGAAGTCAGAAAGGTGAGTGATGTTTGAGACTCTAGGGTAGGAGGTGAGCAGGGAATGATAAGACATTGGAGGATGAGAGATGAGCAATGAGGTTTGGAATGATGAACTACTTAGACTCAGAATGATTATAATGTGTTGCATATTAGCAAGAGGGAGCATGTTAAAAATAAAGTTAAAGGAATTTCTGCCCCCAAAGAAGGCTGGTGATCAGGCAGGAGATAACCACAGCATCATATGGGAAGGCCCTTGTTTTCTTCTCTTCTCTCTTTTCCTCTCTTGTCTTCTCCTTTCTCTTCTCTCCAAAGACTGGAGATTAGGCAGGAAATGGCACAGCATATATGAAATTCATACTATCTTCATAACCTAGAAGTCTCACCAACTATAGGTTCTTAGCCTTAGAATTGGAAGAGACCTTGGGAGTGTTCTCTTTGAATTCCTTCTGTTCTCTCTACCACAATGCCAAAATCCACTTTGGGGTCAAAATCACCTCTGATTTTAGTTGGTCTTATAACTTTCATTTTTTCCTCTCTCTTTTACTCAACTACCATCATAACCACCCTACCATATATCTGATCATGCCTTTCTACTGCACACACATACACACACACGACTTTATGAATCTCCCTATTGCATACATGAGAAAAAATAAAATCATTAACATGACATTTGCAATTCCCCATAATTTGATTTTGGTACTTGCCTTCTCCCAATCTTATTTCACATCACTTCCATCATGAATGCTGAAATCTAAGCAAACAGGATTAATAGCCATCCCTCCACTTGATATTCCATCTTCTGCCTCCCTAAATGTTGATCTCTATCTCTCTCTTTCTCTCCCTCTCTCTCTCTTTTCCTTTCTGCTTTTCAGAACACATATCTTCCTTCAAGACTCAGCACAGGTGCCACCTCCTTGTAGTCTTCCCAGATCAACCTTCACCCCCAGGTGAATGTGTTTTTTTTCTCTTCAAATATTCCTAGGACCTTTTGCCTTGGTCTCCCTTTTGCCTTTAACAAGGCAAAAGAAAATTGTGTTATACTCATCAGTCCTCACACTACATTCCCCATCTCATTAGAATATAACCTTTTTGAGGGTTTCAAATGCCACTTTTTTTGTATATCCATGTTGTAGTATACTGCCTTTGCATACAGTAGATAATTAATCCATGTTGATACTTTTTCCAACTTTTAAAGTTAGTACCACAATTACATGCGGCATATGAATTGTATAACTGGTACTGAATGAATGGAAACACTGTTTCCTGCTTCTTCCTTTTATACCCCTATTACACTGTTTCCAGGATCCTTGCTTGTTTTGTTTGTTTTTAACACCCATTCTATACAACTGACATATTTCCCTGGAAATGGGGGAGGGGGCCACACAGGAGAGAGCTAAGTGTGTTGTTTTATTAAAACCAATAAACTGACTTCATTTAATGGAATTAGCTTCTCCTTTCACATTTGTACAGTTGGCTTTCCCTCCCCATACTGGTGACATGCTGAAGTTCCCCATTTATTATACTTCATTCTCTTTACTTCTGTAAGGATTTCTGTAAAACTGACAGACATGGAAGGCTTGTGAATTGATATCCCTGTCTATTCAGTTTCCTCTGGAAAAGAGAAAAGAAGAGTCTACTTTCACTAAAAAATTGATGAACTGAGGGATTTCCATGAACAGATCCAGTAGATTCATCAGTTCCAACTCCACTTCTCTAGATAAGGTGGAAATCTCATTAGTATCTCTCCTAGAGGTGAAAGGAAATGTCCTTCCCTCTGATTCACTTTTAAGGGGGAGAGAAAGAAAAGGGAGAGCTGGTAGTAAAATAAGAGAAAGATTAAGTGAAAGAATTCTGTTTTCAGGCAGCTAGATGGTGCAGTGGATAAAGCACCTGCTCTGGATTCAGGAGGACCTGAGTTCAAAGTTGGCCTCAGACACTTGACACTTACTAGCTGTGTGACCCTGGGCAAGTCACTTAATCCTCATTGTCCCTGCCCCACCCCCAAAAAAAAGAAAAGAAAAAGAAAGAATTCTGTTTAAAAGATTTGTGAATTAAATCTTGAACTGGTAACAATCTAATTTGGAGAATCAAAGATATGGCAATCATGGATTTAGATATGAAAAAGACAAAGAGGTCATCTAACCCAATTTCCATATTTTATACACAAGAAAACTAAAGTTCATGGAGATTAAGCAATATCACCTCCACTATACTACTTGAAGTCTCTGGCTTCTTTAAGACTCAGATAAAGAACACCTTCTTTTTCAAGCTGTTATTGGTCCCTCATCTGTCTTGTGCTTTCCCCTTAAGTTAATGTTCTATTTCTTTTGTATATTCCTTCAGATGTTAACAAATTACTACATCTGTTACCTGGACATTTTAACTGCTGACGGAGTAAAGAAAAACATTTTTGCAGTGATAAAAATCAGTTTAAGAGGAAACACAACTACTCAGATTTTTTAAAAATTGTAAAAGCTTAAGAAAATACATAGCCTTTTTGGGGGACCTGAGAGAAAAATGCCCCCCAAATAAAAGTACTGAGAGTACCTCTTTGAAAGCAGATCCCTGTGCATTAAAGATGGCTGCTGCACATTGTAGTGCATGAGCTCATTTACATATTTTTTTTAGTTTTAAAGCATATGTTAAACTGTACATAAAATAATTTCTTAAAGATTATAAGTCAATTATAGGAAGATTATCAGGGTCATAATTGAACAGAAGTGTAGATTTTGGAATTTTACACCATAAGTTAGAAATAGATCATTGTTTACGAGGTGGCCATGATAAGAGCTCCAGTGGGTAGGGGACAACAAAATGAAGATGGGCACATGAGAGAAAATCAAGCACAAAAGAAGTCAGTGACAGGAAATAACAGAGGAAGCTGATTACAAAAGACAATCTAATAGCTGACAGAAGTCAAGCTGATAGGCAACCTCTGCAGCTATTGCTGAGAACCCACTGACCATGTCTTATACATTTTATAGGTCATTTTCATAATGTTCTGCACAATATTTGGTGCTTTATATGTGGTGAGTGAAATAAATTGTATATCAGTGGCCAAAATCACTCAAGTTGTTCTGATCATTGCAAGAATAATGTTGTTTGTTGTTTGTTGTTTTGTTATTTGGTGGTGGTGTTGGGGGGTGGTGGCAGTAGTGGTGGGTCATGGTGTTGATGGTGGTGTTCAATCATATCCAACTCTTCATGAACCCATTAAGAATTTTCTTGGCAAAGATTATGGAATAGTTTGCCATTTCTTTCTCCAGCCCATTTCACAAATGAGAAACCAAGGGAAACAAAAGTGACTGACCCAAGGTAACATAGTTAGTAATTGTCTGAGGCCAGATTTGAACTCAGGAAGATGAGTTATGTGTTACCTAACATATGCCATCTTCTGGATGGCTTCCAGACTATATTTCCTTCTACTTTAAGACCAGGCTTTTCTCCCTGTCTTCTCTAAATTACAATTCAGTCAATTAGTGAAGGGCAACCAGATCTTGTAGATATTTACCATGTGGCTCCTCTGGATTTAGCTCCATCTTGAAAATCTCATTTGGGCCTAGCAGCCTCCTAATACTAAGTAGTAGAGCTCCAGTATTATTTAGGAAATTCCTTGAGGTCAGAGACTCTGTTTTGCCTCTTTTTGTATTCCCTAGAATGGGGAATTCAGTCTAATTCAGTCTCTAGCCATCTATTGCCTGAAATACTTCAAGAATGTGACTTGTTTCACTAATTCCAATCTCTTTCCTGCTCAGAGTCATCTTACATACCACAGTCAGATTAATTTTATCTTTTTTATGCTATCCTACTGCATACTTATTCTATCCCAATGACTTTCAATGCCTCCTCAGACTTACTAAATAAAGACACAACCTTAAACTTTAGGTCCTCAGCCTGCCTAATCTGGTTGCAATCTATCAGCTCAGGTTTATTTCATGCTACTCCCTAACAAATGTATCTCTAATAGCATCAAATAAATATCTTCAATATGCCCAGAGCTTCTCTCCCTTTGAATTTTTCCTCATCTTATTTCTTTCTTGTAGAATGCTATCCTCACTGTATTGTCTTATAATCTCAGTCATCCTTCAAGGATTGTCCTTAAATATTATCTCTTCCATGAAGCCTACTCTTATCTCTCCATCTCAAAGGGATCCTTAAAATTGCCATAGAATTTTCTTTGGCCCTCTCTCATGATACTTATGAGAATTTACCTTATTGTAGTTATTTTTTGCCTATCTTTTCTTCTATACTAAATTATAAGTTCTATAAGGGAAATAACCAAGTTTTAATAATTTCCATATCCCTTCTTGAGCTGTGTACATAGTAGGTGCTCAGTAAATGTTTGATAGACTATTGAATGAAATTTTTATAATAAGGAACCATGAATAGGAATAGATATTATGTCTGCTTTGCTTCAAGCATGTCAACATACTGTTACTAGACATTTTTGTTTAAACTTCATGCTTTTAAATGAGCCACTTCTACTCTTATATCGCTTTGTATGCTGATAACTAGATTCCTAATTCTGAGATGCTATCACATGTAAACTCTATTTTACAGTGGGATGGGTTTAATTTATTTTCATAATTTCTTTTGAACAAGCTAATTGGAAAAGGAAAATTACAAAACCTATTTGACTCCAATGCTAGACATTAGATGATGTTATCAACTGAGGCTTAAGAATCTGTTTCTTCTTCACTAACTTCACAGGATACCTTTCCATTAGTACCTGTTGGTTATGGATAGAAGGTACACATTACACCATGTTAATTTTGAGCATAACTGATTCATTCTTTTTATAAATGTTACATTTCAGTGTTTTGATAATGCAGAGATCTGTTATTTTGTTGGTGTGACTTCTCTGTTTATGCAGATCTCAACCCTTTTGCACTTTACTAGTTAGTCTGTAAGGTTTTGTGGAATGGGAAATTTATCACCTTACAGAAAGCTCAGTGATGAATTTCTCCAAACACCATTCTGATTCACATCCTGTCAGTTGGGTTATACTACTTTTATAGATACAATCTTATTAAATAAATAAAATAAGTATTTTTAAATTATACACAATATGGTCAGTAAATATGTACTTATGTTTCATCATTTTTCATCTTCTTTCTCCTCTTATATCTTGTGGAAAAAGACTACTATATGAGATTTTCCCTAGAGGTCCTTAGATCATTCACCTGCATTACATTCCTCTTCCCTAATCCTAAATTCTCTTCCACTATCTCCATGCTTGGTTCAGGTCCAAATATAGAATCTATCTTTATGATATAATCTGGACCCAGACCAGATATAAACTTGTGTTCCTTCTTTAACCCTGGCCCTGATAGTTCACTAATTTGGAGGTATAAATTTGTGAAGGAAGCAAGAAGAATGATTTCTTTAAGGAAACCAATCTCTTGATCCTGCTTGATGCTTTATTTCTGATTCATACTTATACCTTGACACTAGAATCCCACCTATGAGCCAATTACGGTGATATATAGTGAGGAGTCACTAGCAGCAACAGGATTCCAAAAATAAGTACCACAAACTGATAAGAATTTTACTTTCCTCCTTACTCTTTGTACCATACTATGAATAGTAGATGAAACCCAGATCCAGACTTCCTGAATTCTTTATCTAAAGATTGGCCCTATCAGGTATGTGAGTTGAAAATCAATTAGACAATTAGCTTTGTTTCCTACAATTATCTGCTCCCAGAGGAAGAGACTAGGTTGTGCTAAAAAATTAAGCTAATTTTTCCTAGAATTCTTATTTTTGGAGTGTCCAAAGTATTACAAGGGGCTAGCTTAGGTTTAGATAGACACATATTCATATAACATGTTTTACTGTGTATTATTTATTCCTTTCCTTTTATAATGAAGAAGATACTGGTTAAAATCTCCAGGCATATTTCTTAGTTTCCAAGGGGGAACTAACATCATTATGCCCAAGTCAACTTACTAGAATTTATTGAAATATGACATGTTCATGGAGGAAAACATGTTTCTTCAAAATAAGAATCCCAATTGGGTAAATCTTCTGTAGCCACATGTGACTAGACTAGCAAAATGGTGTAACCACTCAGAGAAAAATAGAGCTGAGAGACAAAAGATTGTCCCTGTATTCTCTGAAAACAATGTAGAGCATATACCTTCCCCTGCACCCCAACCATGGGACAAGGAAAGTGGCTCCTAATATCATTGGATGGTTATATCATCTCATTTGATCCTCAAAAATCCTATGAAATAGGTAATATGTATCATTTCTTGTTCTTAAAAGAACCTGAGGTGAAAACAAGTTGTTTTACCTGGCATAACACAACTAGTAGGTATGTGACCCTAGGCAAATTGCTTAACCTGTGTTTGTCTCAGTTTCCTAATCTGTACAATAGTATTAATAATAATACCACATACCTTCAATGATTATTGTAAGGATCAAATGAGATAATAATTGTGAATCACAGCACAGTGCCTGGCATATAGTAAACACTATATACACATCAGCTATTGTTGTTATTATACTCTTAGGGAAGGAAAATTGTATTCTGGGACCAATATGTCATAAGATATATACCTCATCATATATAATAGACCCATGTTGCTATAAGGGAATTGGAATGTGATCTCCCCTCCACCCCCAACTTATTTGATATGGTCACAAGATTTAGTCAATGATGAGGGTTTAATGTTGTAACAGGGTCTTAAACTAATTATAAAATTATCAGAATCATAGATGAACAACACAGTTGACTAAGTAAAGAAATTATGTATGACTCTGAGGACTATAAATAGCTAAGCCCTAGATAGTTAAAGTAAATGAAGTCTTTGAAGAGCTTTGTGAAAGTGACCCCAACTTGGGAAGGAGAGAACTTCTCTTTATGTTCCCCAGCATTGACCATGGTGTCTAGAAGCAACTTGACTAGAGAAGATATACCATACAATAGTTTAAGAGAACATTGGTTTGAGAGAGCTAGATGCAGAATTGATGGAGAAGAGATGTACAATTAAGGCAGACATTGATTCAAAAAGGTAATCACTAATGGAGGAAACAGTTACCAGGAATATAACTCCTGAAAGTGGAAAAGTGAGTCTATATCCAGTGGAAACTTCATGAGGTCTCTATGAAGAAAAATGGGAAATCTAGTTCATGTAATTTCGAAGCCATGAGTTCCCAGGTCCCTTCAAATATACCTTCTCATAATTGACTATACTCCAATATTGTATTCACTCATTCGATGAAAAATATGTGAATTTATGGGAGATTTTCCCACATATTTTGGAGAGACAAAAGAGACTAATTTTGGAGCTAATTTTAGAGAAAATGCATTTTCTAAGAGATAATCATATTTAATCAGTGGCTAGGTGGTGCAGTGCACAGTGCCAGGACTAGATTCCTGAGTTCAAATCAAACCTCAGACACTTACTAGCTATGTGACTCTGGGCAAGTCACCCTGTTTGCCTCAGTTTCCTCATCTATAAAAGGAGCTGGAAAAGGAAATGGCAAACCACTCCAGTATCTTTGCCATGAAAACTCCAAATGGGGTCATAAAGAGTCAGACATGACTTAAAACAACTGAACAACAAGAATCATGTTTAATGGGAAGCACATTGGTGGGGACTTATGAGGAGCCTGAGTATAATATTATAGATTTCTCTCTAGAATCACTTGTAACAACTGTCCTCTGAAATCTCTCACCAACATGACTGCAAGTAGAGGTTATACCCCAGAGACTGTACTACATTGCTATATACCAGAATATTATTATGGGAATAAGACTTTTGCGAAAATGGAAATCAGGATCTCCAGGGAAGGTACAGTAATTCTACCTTGAGGGTTATCTACTCTTCTATGAGAAGGTCATTTAAAAGTATTATTATTATCCCTTCATTATAGTAGCAGAACTTTCACTGTATCTTCAAAAATTGCTATGGATGGTTTTGTTAAAATCAAGAAATAAAGATTTCTTTCCATCCTACTCTGATTCATGGCATGTAAGTAATCCTGGATTTTTGAAATGTGACTGAACTATAAGTACTGATATTTTCTATTATCTGGAAAAGCTTTCAATAAAGTCTCAGCAACAAATTTGTTGTCCAAGGGTAGCCTAGCTAAGAATGGCTATGATCATCACCGGAAGGTTGCTGACTGGGTAATGATTTCTTTTTTTTTATATTGAGCCATGAAACAGAAAATAAAATCTATAATATCCTTAAGTTCCTTCTATTTTTCTAGTGACAACAGAGGAATATCAGAAAAGGGGAGCAAATAGGAATAAGAATTATGTGAGTTATAGGCCATATAAAATATTCACCTAACTTTTATTACTCTAAACCTCACCTCTCTTTCCAATGACTAGTGTTTTGTAGCACTTAATGACATCCATAAGGACATTTATTATTATTATTATTATATTTCATTTTATTATAATCTCAGTTATGTAACTTAGTTTTTTATGTATTTAATTAAATTTTATTTACTATTACTTTTATCTTATACTTTTACAACATTTCATATTGTCTACCTCCCCACTTCAAATCCCCAGTCTCCAGTTATAAAAAAGAAGAAAAAAGCCAAAAAACAGAAAAACAGAAAAACTCAATCAATTTGCCAAAATGTTCTGATAATATGTGCAGTATTCTATACCCATTGACCCATACTTCTGCAAACAAAGGACTATCATCTATGTATTATTACATTTGTCTATATGCATATATGTGTACATAAATAAGTTTTCAGAGGAGCAGGAGAGAAGAAACTAGATCATTTTTGATATACAGAAGCCTCTTAAATTTTGTACAAGACATAAGAGGAACAAAGTGTCTGATAAATGTATCCTACTTGAACTCCCCCCCTATCAATCTCTCACCCTCTTCACAACAACTGTAAGACACTACTCTTGTTGGTATTAGGGATTTGTAAAGAAGTTGGCAGCTTTTTTTTTTAAGTTGGTAGCTGTTAATAAAAGGCAGCTTTGTATCATCCCAAGACAAAAGGAAAACACCAAAAATGTTTGTTTTTAAATTATCAACTAAGACATCAGAGTGGGAAAAGTGCATGCCAAAGAAGAAGTTAATCAAGACAATTGGACATGAGAGCTAAAAACATGAATGAGAAAATCTATAGGGAAACAAGATGGCAGAGTAAAGACAGAGACTCCCCTGAAGTCTCCCAAATTCCCCTTTAATTTTTTTTAAATGATTCTTCAATAACCTTGGGGTGGCTGTATTGACTGAGGAAGTGGCTTCAGGAGCTCTCAGTCTGCAGACAGTAGAGGGAGAGTGAGTGGGAGATTACAAGGGATCCTTTGCTAACATTGGGTGGAGGACATTGTTGCATTTTCCATACACAGTTCTTGGTCACAGTTACAAGACAAGGAGGAACATTAACATACACGTACTTGTGGCTATAGGGGAATGGAGACTCCGGTCACAGTTCCAGGGCAGAAAAGATTGCTTATGGCCTCTCATGGGGGGAGAAAATACTATGGTATCAATCCAAGAAGAGGGAGCACTGATGTTTGCAACCTTTGATGAGCAGGAGTCCAAGTCATAATTTCAGTTTCATAAGAAGTAAGGGCACTTGTGATCTTAGGCTCATGGTGAAAGGGCTGAGGAGAGTGGTTGCAGTTGCTCACATACCAGAGAATATGCCAGGAGAGCAGGTACTACACCTTTCCTTAGATCATTGCACCTCAAAACAACCAAAGTCTTACATAACCCCAGAACTGTCTCTGAAAACAGTAGCATGAAAAACCTGTTGATTGGAACACAGCCCCTTCTAACCAGAGAGAAGAGCCCAAATGTAACACTAAATTATAAGTCAAGAAATAGGCTAAAACTGAACAAACATCAACAAAAAGGGACAACAGAAACACTATGGTAACAGGGAAGATTAAAATCAAGACAGAAACACTGAAAAAGACAATGAAATCCTAAAAACTACATGCAAAGCTTCAAAGAGAAATGTGAATTGATAACAGGATAAAAAGGGAATTCCCAGAAGAATTCAAAAACCATTTTAAAATTCAAATAAAAGATAGAGAGGAAAAAATGTGGAATGAGAGGGATGAAAGAAAATCATGAAAAAAAGAGTCAACAACTTGGTAAGAGACGCAATGAATACTGGAGAAAATAACACCCTAAAAACTATATTAAGCCAAATGGAAAAAAGAGGCACGAAAAGTCAATGAAATGCCTTGAAAAGCAGAATTAGCCAAATGGAAATAGAGGTAAACAAGATCAATGAAGAAAATAATTACTTAAAAGTTAGAATTGAGTAAATGGAAGCTAATGGTTTGATATGAAATCAAGAAACAAGAAAATAAAACCCAGAGAATAAAAAAAAAAAGATAGAATACTGTGAAAAACCTCATTGGAAAAAAAAAGTGACCAAGAAAGTAGATGAAGGAGCAATAATTTAAAAATTATTGGAAAACCTGAAAGCCATGATTAAAAAAATAAAACAGAACCTAGACATTATCTTTTTTTTTTTGGACTGGGCAATGAGGGTTAAGTAACTTGCCCAGGGTCACACAACTAGTATCAAGTGTCTGAGACCAGATTTGAACTCAGGTCCTCCTGAATCCAGGGCCAGTGCTTTGTCCTCTGCACCACCTAGCTGCCCCCTAGACATTATCTTTTAAGAAATTATCAAGGAAATTGTCATGATATCCTAGAATCAGAGGGCAAAAGAAAAATTGAGAGACTCCCCATAGTACCTCCTGAAAACTCCCAGGAATATCATAGGCAAATTCCAGAGCTCCCACATCAAAGAGAACATATTGCAAGCAACCAAAAAGAAACAATCAACTATCATGGAGCCACAGTCAGGATAACACAAAATTTAGTAGCTTCTACACTAAAAAATCTCAGGGTTTGTAATGTGATATTCTGGAGGGCAAAGGAGGTAGGATTATAACCAAGAATCCCCCACCCAGCAAAACTGAGTATCCATAAAGGGGGGGATGACAATTTAATGAAATAGAGGACTTTCAAGAATTCTTGATGAAATGATCAGAGCTGAATATAAATTTTGACTTTCAAATACAAGGCTCAAGAGGAGCATAAAAAAGAAAACTGGAAAGGGAAATCTTAAGGGACTTAATAAAGTTAAACAATTTGAATTCCTATATGGAAAGATAAATTATAATTCATAAGTACTTTCTGATTATTTAGCCATTTAGAGCGAAGTAATATATAGACAGAAGGCACCAGACTTGAGTTGAATATGAAGGCATGATACCTAAAAAAATTAAATTAAGGGATGAGAAAGAATGCACAGGGAAAATTGGAAAGGGATGGGGTTAGAATGGGACAAATTATCTTACATAAAAGAAGCAAGAAAAAGCTTTTTCTTTGCAGAGGAATATGGAACAGGTTGAGAAGGAGTAAGTTAACATTACTTTCATCAGAATTGGCCCAAAGAGGGAGTAATATACACACTTAATTGGGTATAAAAATCTACTCACCCTTTAGGAAGTAGGAGAGGAAGGGGAAAAGAAAATGTGGGTGAGAGAAGAGAGGCAGACAGATTGAGGAATAGGATAGTCAGAAGCAAACATTTTTGAGGAGGGAGTGCGTGAAAGGAGAGAGAAAATGGAATAAATGGAGGATGGATAGAATGGGGAGCAAAATAGCCACCGATACTAATTGTGAAAAAAAAAATTGAAGCGACTTTCTGTGATAAAGGTTTCATTTCTCAAACATAAAGAGAATTGAGTCAAAATTATTTTAAAAGAGCCACCACACAATTGATAAATGTTCAAAGATATGAACAGTTTTCAGATGAAGTAATCACAAGCTAACTATAGCCATGTGAAAAAATTATCTGATCCCTATTGAATGGAGAAATGCAAATTAAAACAATTCTAAGCTACTACCTCATAGCTATTAGATTGGCTATTAGGACAGAGAAGGAAAACTACAAATATATCAAAGGGGATGTGAGAAAAATGAGACATTAATGCATTTTTATTGGAATGTGAACTGATTTGACAATTCTGGAGAGCAATGTCGAACTATGCCCAAATGGCTATAAAAACATGCATACCCTTTGACCTACAAACCACTACTAGGTCTGTATCCAAAAGGAGATTTTTTTAAAAAGAGGAAAAGGACCTATATATACAAAATATTTATTGTAGTTCATTTCTGGTGATAAAAATTGGGAATTTAGGGGATGCCCCCTGAATTGCCATTCGTCTTAATAAACTGTGGTTTGTGATTATGATGGAATACTATTGTGTTTATAACGAATGATTAGCTGGGATGCTCTCAGAATAACCTGGAAAGACTTACATAAGCCAATGCAAAGTGAAATAAACTGTGTACAAAGTAACATGCAATATTGTACTGATGATAAGCTGTGAATGACATCTATTCTAAGCAATACAATGATCCAAGAGAATACTTTTGATGAATATGCTATCAATCCCAGAGAAAGACTGAAGGTGTCTGAATACCAATATGAAGTATACTCTTTTAATGTTTTTATTTTTTCTTGAGGGTTTTTGTTTGTTTGTTTTTTTGTGGGGTTTCTTTGGGGTTTGGGTTTTTTTTTTTGTCTATGTTTTCTTTCACAACATGACTAACATGAAATGTTCTACATTACTACTCATGTCTGACCTGTATAAAATTCCCTTGCCTTCTCAATGAGGAGGGAATGGAGAGGAAAAAGAGAAAATTTGGAACTCAAAGTTTTAAAAATTAATGTTAAAAATTGGTTTTATATGTAATTGGGTAAAAATAAAAGACTAAATAAAAATTTTAAAGGGTAAATAGGAAAGGGAAATAATAAAGGATTAAATAATTTTAAACTGCTTACTTTTCTACACAGGAAAATGATACTTTTTTAGAAGGAATATATAGAAGGTGAGTTGTGCAGGTGTTCAAGAAAAAATAGTACCTTTTGTGTGAGGGTTACCATGCCCTTTTCAAACCCACTTTCCACTTTTGGCATTCAACTGGTCACCTAACTGTCATCTGTGGCTCCAAAAAAAGCTACCTTACTGAAGTCAGAACTAAAGACATGTTTGGTTTGGTTTGGTTTCTGGAGTGGACAAAGTGATGGAAAGTACCATGAAACTGCCATATGTGTTACAATAAAAGTTAATCTAGTAAACAAGCTTGTATGCCTCCCAAAAACAGTGAATGGCAGGCTCAAGACAAAGCAATTGCCACTCATGTGAAAGTGTCATACCACCATCATCACTACATATGCTCCCACCATGATCAACTCTGATGAGGTCAAAGAAAAAATCCTGTGAAGACATGGAGACCCTCATCAACAATGTGCAAAAAGAGGATAAGCTTATAATTCTGGATGACTTTGACAGGAGAGTAGGCACAGGTTATGAAGCATGGCAGGGAGTCCTTGGGAGGAATGGCATCAGATTCAGCAACAGCAACTATCACACACTAATGAAGATTTGTGCATTTCATGACCTTCTCATCATCAACACTGTCTTCCATTTACCTAAACACAATAAAATTTCATGGATGCACCGTCATAGCAAACATTGGCATTTAGTAGACCATGTCATTTTAAGAAGAGACAGAAATGATGTGAGAGTGACAAAGTCAACTCATACATATGCCATCTGCCTATGTATACTCCTTTTAAATATTTTAATAACACTAAAACTCTTAGGTGTTAAAAGTATAATCTTTTCAGATAGAATTGGCAACAATGGAGTAGAAAAAGGGAAGGCAGCTTTCAGAGATTTAGTGTACAGTACCACATTCACTCATCAGTGCCAAAACACTCTAAAATATTCAGATGGGTTTGATAAAAATGATAGGGAAATTCAGAACCTGATAAAAAATGAGAACTCCACAAGGATTATCAGCAGGATATCTTGTCCATCTCTAGGAAGACAGCATTTAACTCCATGAAAAGTGAAATTCATTTGAAGCTTAAAGAGATGAAAGATGCTTGGCTCAATAAGAAGGCAGGTGAAATGCAGTTTAACCCTCATATAATATGAAATTATCAGATAATATGATATTCACTTTTGCACCTTATGATGCCCTAAAGATAATTTATGGGCCAAAAATGTTTGGGGTACATCAACTGCTTAGCACTAACTGAGCCTCATTGATTAGTAATAAGAATATAATCCTGCAGAAATGGGCTAAATACTTCTTTAGAATTGTTAACAGACCATCATCAACCAATGCTGAAGCCATTGAACAAATACCTAAGGCTGAACTTAATCCCTCTTTAGTCAAACTTCCACTTGAAGAATAAGTTTTGAATGCCATTATGTTTTTCTCTAGTGGCAAAGCTCCTGGTGCTGATTTTATTCAGCTGAAACTTATGAGGAGGGGGTCCACTGCTCGTACAAAAACTAATAAATCTTTTCGTTTGTATGGCAAAAGGAGGGTATCCTCTGGGAGTTCAAGGATTGCTCTAATGTTCATGTTAAAACAGTTCTACAGCAGATGCATACTAGGCAAGTTTCTAGAAATCACAAAAGCAAAAAAAAAAACAACTAAAAAAATTTAAATACATGGGTTTTTGTTTGTTATTTTATGAATACAAGCAATTCATTTCTCACTGCATTTTTACTAGTACATTTGTTCTTAAGTTTGTCTAAAGCAATTAAATACAAATTAATTAGTGTATTAAAAATAATGAAAGCAAACAGCAGGTAACTTTATAAATAATAGAATGTGAACTACTTCTGCCCTTCTCCAGAGTAAATTGGGTTAAAACTTTGTCTCAAGGAAAACTTTTGCAATTGCAATCATAAAGGTGTACATGTTGAGATTGTTTACTCCACAGATACATATGGAATGACATGTAGTATCTAAGGTACATCTATTTCTACCACAGTCATCAGTGTTCCAACCTTAAAGTACCCACAATAAGTACACCTGTGGCTGCAACCAATTATCCCTTTTTCCCCCCACCATGACAGGCCAATTTGTAGGCAGTTTTCTTTGCTTAGATATGGAAGCTGTTTTAACACTGGCCTTGTGAAATCACAATGTAGTAAAAGTACAATGCCAATCATGTAAAACGTGGATAGAAATTCTATATCCCTACATTGGCCAACTCAGATGAAAATAGATAACTCCAAATGTTAACTGGCTCCACTCCCCTAATAGTAAAGATAAAAACCACATGGTATATCTAGAAATCCAAATAGAATTATCATAAATCTGTCAGAAATCATAAAAACTATTTGTGGGACAGCATGGATGACAAATGGCCTACTGTGTAAATTTTAGAATGAGGCAGAAAAAAGTTGGAGGGCTGGTTAATTCTCTTCTCCTTTTCCAGCTTCAGCTTCATCTTCTTTGGAGTTTAATGTCTATTATGTCAAGTTGTCTCACAGTAATAGCATTGTTTGTTTGGTTGTCTTTGTGTGATTCTTCACTTAATGCATCAAAAGCTGTCTTTGCAATAGAACAAGCTTTCTCTTGAGAGTTCAGGATTCTCTAACAGAATACAGAGAAAAGTCCAAGGCCAGACCCAATCTTATTGGATGGTTTTTTGCTCTCCTTTTTGCTAATTTCAAATGCTTCTTGATATACTTGTTGTGATTGATCCACCATTACATTTCTTGTCATTACAGCAGCAACTCAGTCAATAACAGTAGTATTCTCCTTTCAATTCTAAAAAAGAAAATTTTGTGTTCTGCTTGGAAAGCATTAGGAATAAAGGAACTTTCCAAAAAGAGACAGGACATCAATGCATATATCCCTTAGTTCAATCTCAATTTACTCTCTGTATTCTTGGGCCACCTGCTGTTCTTTTTCTCAGCATATTCTGTCTTTTGTCAATATGTGAAACAACCTCTAAGATGACCCTTTGAGCCCCTATGACCTTTTTGTAAGCAACAGAGAGAAGATGCCACTCCTCATTGGGTAGTTTAACTCCTTGGTCAGTTACAGACTTCATGCAGGCTTCCATGTCATCGTATCTCTCAGACTACTCAGCCAATTTGGCCTTCTATACCAGTTCATTTTTGTCCACAACTGAATGTTCTGTGAGTGTTGGTAGCAGGCAGATGGAAAGGGAGTTCAGCAGTCTCTGGGCAGCAGCAGTGTCCAGATGCCTCTTGTCGATCTTTACAAAGGAAAAGGAAATAGATTCTCCCCCTAACAATCACAGGTAGGTCTCTCTGTTAGTCACTGTAGGCAAGATTCTTGCCAGAGTCATCTTTAATAGGCTGATCCTACATCTGAAAGATGGTCACCTAAGGTTAAGCTAGTTTCCCTTCTTAAAGGGCCATGGAATGGTTGATATGATGTTTTCTGCCCAACAATTCCAACTGAAATGCCATGAACAGAACAGAGGTTTCTATACAGTTGTTGATCTGACCAAATTATTTGATACTGTTAGTAATAAGGGCTTGTGGAAAAATTCATAGCAAAACCAGGTTCTCCAGAGAAATTCATCATATTTTTATGCCAATTCCAGGATGGCAAATATACATGAGTTCTGGCACATGGATGATGGTCTTTCCCCTTCTTTGTCACCAACCAGAGAGAAACAGGAAAATGCGTGTTCCATGCTATTAAGCAAAGATGTTTTCAGCAATGTTGTTAGATGCCTTCAATGAGGAAAAAAAGTGACTTCAAGATCAACTACCCTAGTGGTAAAATTATTTAACTTCCAAAGGCTATAAGCTAAGATTAAAGTGGAGAAAGAGTTGGTGTGTGACTTTTGGATCACAGATAATTGTGCACTCATGTAAGCCGCAGAAGTTATGATCACCAGAAGTATGAAGCATTTCTCTGCTGCTGGTGTTAATTTTGCCCTGACAATTAATGCCAAGGAAACAGATGTCCTAATATGTACCAGGAAGAGCAAAAAACAGAGAAAAAACCTATAGACTAATTCTTTAATGAACATTGATGCAAAATTTTTAAATAAAACACTAGCAAGGAAAATACAAACATACATCACAAAGATCATACACTATGACCAGGTGGGATTTATACCAGGAATGCAGGGCTAATTCAATATTAGAAAAATGGAAGACATAATTAACTATATCACTAACAAAAACAAAAAAATCATGTGATTATCTCAATAGATGCATAAAAAGCCTTTGAAAAAATACAACACTCATTCCTATTAAAACATTAGAAAGCATAGGAATAAATAGGGCTTTCCTTAAAATTATGAGTAGCATCTATCTAAACCACCAGCAAGCATTATCTGTAATGGAATAAAATAGAAGCCTTCTCAGTAATATCAGGAGTGAATCAAAATGCCCATTATAACACTGTTATTCAAAGTTGTACTATAAAGCTAGTTATAACAACAAGAAAAGAAAAATAAATTGAAGGAATTAGAAAGTCAAAAAGGAAATAAAACTATAACTCTTTGCAATGATATAGTGGCATGCTTAGAGTATCTTAGAGAATCAATTAAGAATTATTTGAAATAATTAACAACTACAGCAAATTTCAGGATATAAAATAAACCCACCTAATTCATCAGCAAAAAATCTCACAGTGAGACAGAAGAGAAATTCTATTTAAAATAACTTGTAGGGGAGCATCCTGGTGGCGCTGTGGATAAAGCACTAGCCCTGGATTCAGGAGGACCTGAGTTCAAATCCAGCCTCAGATACTTGACATTTAATACCTGTGTGACCCTGGGCACGTCACTTAACCCTCATTGCCCTAAACAAACAAAACAAACAAACAAAAATTTGTAGACATTATAAAATATTTGGGGGTCTACTAGCCAAAATAAACCCAAGAACTATAAGACCATAAGACTATAATACAAAAACACTTGCCACACAAATAAAGTCAGATATAGATATAAACAACTGGGGAAATATTAGTTAATCCTAGGTAGGCCTAAGCCAATCTAAAAAATTATGATTCTAACTAAATGAATTTATCATCATATCAAAAAACCAAAATTATTTTACAATGGTAGAAAATGATGACAAAATTTATCAGGAAAATAAAGGTCAAAGCAATCAATGAAAAAAATATGAAGGAAGGAGACAGAAATAGTTTTGTTATGTTATTGTATTTGTTACTATTATGAAGCAAAAATAATGAAAACAATCTGGTACTGTCTAAGAGACTGTGAAATGGATTGAGTAAACAGCATACAGTAATAAATGACCAGAGTAAATGTAGTATTTGATCAATACAATGATCCAAGCTTTTGGGAGAAAAACTCACTATTTGACAAAAATGTCTGGAAAAATTGGAAAGCAGCTTGACAGAAACTAGCTTAAGAACAACATCACATACTGTTATACCAAGATAAGATCAAAAGGGGTATATGATTTAGACATAAAGGGTGATAATCATAAGCAAAATTCAAGGAGCAGGGAAGAGTTTACCTGTCTGATCTATGTATATGGAAAGAATTTATAACCAAACATGTGATCATGTGATAACATTATGAGATATAAAAAGGACAATTTTGATTACACTAAATTAAACAGATTTTGCAAAAACAAAAACTATATATAAGATTAGAGGAAAGCAGGACACTAAAAAAATATGGCACTACTCTATAAAGGCCTCATTTCTCAAATTTATAGAGAACTGAGTCAAATTTATAAGAATGCAAGTCATTCTTTTATAATAAATGGTCAAAGGATATGGAACAGGAATTTTTAAGAAGAAAGCAAAGCTGTCTAATAGTCATGAAAAATGTTCTAAATCACTTTTTATTCAAGAAATGCAGTTTAAAACACTTCTGCATTAACACATCATACCTATTTGATTGCCTAATATGACAGAAAAGGAAAAATGACAAATATTGGAGGGGATGTGGAAAAATGGAGAAATGTGTCCTTGGTAGAATTATGAACTGAACCAACCAATCTGGAGAGCAATATGGTCTATGCCTGAATGCTATCAAATTGTGCAAACAACTTTGACTCAGCAATATTACTACTAGTTCTGTGTTATAAAGAAATGGTTTGTTAAAGAGAAAAATGACTTATTTGTATAAAAATATTTATAGCAGCTCTTTTCATATTGGCAAAGAATGGAAAATTGAGGGAATAACCATCAAAATAAGAATGGCTTAACACCTTGTGGTATATACGTGTGATAAAATAATTTTGTGCTATAAGAAATAGTGAGGGGGCTGGTTTCTGAAAAAACATCTTATACAAACCGATGCAAAGAATCAAGCAAAAATCATGAAGTTTTCCTTTCAGAAAGAAGCAACCTCTTCAACCTTGCAGAATGCTGTTTATGAGACCTGGTTAGAAACTTCCAGGGAGGCGGAGCCAAGGGAGAGGCAGAGCCAAGATGGAAGAGAGAAGCCAGGAATTTACCTGAGCTCTCCTGAGTTTCCCTTAGAAACATCATTAAATGAAGCCTCTAAACAGATTCTGGAAATACAGAACCCTAGAAAAAAGACAGAGAGAAACAGTTTCCCACTTGAGATAATTTATAAGATTTCAGGAAAGGTCTGTCTCACTTGGGTGAAAGGGGAACCCATTGTAGCTCAGCTGGGAGGAAGTCTGAGACAGTCAGTAGGATGCCCTTGCAACAGCAAAAATCAGCAGCTAAGGCCCCTTGGTCCTGTCTCAGGCAGGCTCGGTGGCATAACAGGCCAGTTGTAAGACCCACCAGCCCCTACTGAGAGGGCAACTGCCAGCTAGAGTACTACCACAGGAAAGGTACTACTAGGTCAAGCCATCCCAAAGCAGAGAGCAAGCACAGGGCACTGAGGAATCTGAAAGCCACAGAGGCATCAGAGCTAAAATCCAGTGACCAGGCCCCTATCTCCCAGCACAAGATGCTTACAACAGTGGCCACTGTGCCCAAGGAGCACATCCCAAATTTAAAAGTCAAAAAATAAGCCACAATATGAGTAAAAAACTGAAAAGGACCCTGACCATAGAGAGCTTCTATGGCAACAGGGAAAAAACAAAACATAAACTCAGATGAGTACAATACTGTCAAAGTACCTACATGTGAAGCCTCAAGGGAGAAGATGAATTGGGATCACGACCAAAAAGCCTTCTTGGAAGAAATAAAAAATGGTTTTAGATATCAAATGAGAAAGGCAGAAGAAAAATGGGAAAAGAAATGAGTTTTACACAGGAAAACTATGAAAAAAGAGACATGATATTTCACATTGTCCTCTATTTTTTCTTTATTTGGATTTTCTTTATTGTGTCTTGGTTTCTCATTAAGTCACTATCTTCCATTTGTTCATTCCTAATTCTTAGACAATTATTTTCATCAGAGAGCTTTTGTATCCTCATTTTCCATTTGTCTTTTAAAAATCCTTTTTGAGCTCTTCCAAGAAGGTTTTTTGTTCTTGAGAGCAATTCATCTTTCTTCTTGAGGCTTTCCATGTAGGCAATTTCAGAGTATTGTCCTCATCTGAATTTGTGTTTTCCTCTTCCCTGTTGATAGAGAAGCTCTCAATGGTGAGAGCTCTTTTTTTGTTTCTTACTCATACTGCAGCTTATTTTTTTTTAAGTTGAGGTCTGCTATGGGGGCACTAGGGTCCCTATTTCAAGCTTCTTGTGCTGGGTTATAGGGGTTGTGTCACTGGCTTTCTACACTGAGGCCTCTATGGCTTGTGGATATCTCACCTCCCTTGGCTAGCTGGCTGAATGCTGGGATCAGTAGTCCAAGTCGTGCCTGTCCTATGCGTGGCCATCCTGCTGGCAACTTGCCCTCCCAGCTCATGCAGGTGGATTTTGCTACTGTCCTGCTGTACCACAAGCTTGTTGAGCCAGGATCCAGAGGCCTCAGTTGTTCAACTGTGGCCCACAATTTCCCACTGTTTTGCACAGCTGCGGTGTGCTGCACCTCCCTTTTGCCCCAGTGAGACCAAACTTTCCTGAAGTCTTCTAAATTATCTCTGGTTGGATGACTGTGTCTCTCTGTCACTTTGCAGGTTCTGTAGTTTCAGAATCAGTTCAGAGGCTTGACTTAATGTTCTTTTTGAGGGAACAGAAGTAGAGCTCAAGCAACACGCTGGCTTCTCTCCCCCATCTTGGCTCCACCCCTCCATTTGGCTTTTCAAGCTGTTAACATTTTTCTCATGACTTTCCTGCATCACCTTCATTTCTCTTTCCATTTTTTTCCTCTAACTCTCTAACTATCTTCAAGGTCCTTTTAGAGTGCCTCTATGTGCTGAGACCAATTCATATTTTTCTTAGAAGTTTTCTGTGTAGGAGTCCTGATATTGCTATCCTCTTCTGAGGGTGCCCCTCAATCTTCCTTGTCACTAAAGAAATTTTCTATGATTAACAACTTTCTCTGCTTGCTCATCTTGACCATCTTATACTTGACTCCCAACTCCTTCCAAACAGAGGGTCCTGCTTCCTGGCTCTACTATGCCAAGGATCAGGGGATCCCAAGTTATACAATTCAAGGAGGGGTAGGTTCCTCACTTGCCTGGCCTATGCTCTGGTCTGTAAATAACCACAGGCCAGCTTGCTAATTTACCCTGCAACAAAATTTTGTTTTCTGTGGTTGTTACCTCTGAGGAACATGCACCCCTTCATGACCTGGGCCTTTGCTGCTCAAGATTTCTTCTTTTTTTTTTTAATTAATAAAGTATTTTATTTTTTTTCCCATTACATGTAAAGATAGTTCTCAACTTTTGTTTATACAAGCTTTCCAATTTCAGATTTTTCTCCCTCCCTCCCCTCCCTCTTCCCTCCCCTAGACAGCAGGTAATCTGATATACGTTTTTATATATATATATATATATATATATATATATATATATATATATGTGTGTGTGTGTGTGTATATATATATATATGTATATATATATATGTATATATATGTATATATATATATACACACACATACATAATAACAATAAACATATTTCTGCATTAGTCATGTTATAAGAGAAAAATCAGAGCAATGATGAAAAACCTCAAAATAGAAAAAAACAACAGCATCAAAAACAAAAGAAATAGTATGGTTCATTCAGCATCTATACTCCACAGTTCTTTTTTTTTTCCTGGATTTGTAAATCCTCTTCTATCATGAGTTCCCTGGAACTCTTCTGTACCATTGCATTGGTGAGAAGAATATAGTCCATCACAGTAGATCAACACTCAATGCTGATGATACTGTGTACAATGTTCTTCTGGTTCTGCTCATCTCACTCATTATCAGTCCATGCAAGACCCTCCACGTTTCTCTGAACTCCTCCTGCTCATCGTTTCTTACAGCACAATAGTATTCCATTGTATTCATATACCACAACTTGTCCAGCCATTCCCCAATTGATGAGCACACCCTCAACTTCCAATTCCTTGCCACCACATAAAGAGCACCTATAAATATTTTTGTACATGTGGGTCCCTTTCCCCTTTCCATGAACTCTTTGGGAAAAAGACCAAAAGTGGTATTGCTGGGCCAAAGTGTATGCACAGCTTTATCGCCCTTTGGGCATAATTCCAAATTGCTCTCCAGAATGGTTGGATCAGTTCACAGCTCCACCAACAATGCATTAGTGTTCCAATTTCCCACAGCTTCTCCAACATTTATTATTTTCCTTTTTTGCAATTTTAGCTAATCTGATAGGTGTCAGGTGGTACCTCAGAGTTGTTTTAATTTGCATCTCTCTAATCATTAGAGATTTAGAGCATTTTTTCATATGGGAATAGATAGCTTTGGTTTCTTCATCAGAAAACTGCCTGTTCATATCTTTTGACCAGTTCTCAATTATGGAATGACTTGGATTCTTATAAATTTTATTTAGTTCCCTATATATTTTAGAAATGAGGTCTTTATCAGAAGTACTACCCATAAACATTCTTTCCCAGATTTCTGCCTCCCTTCTAATTTTGGGTGCATTGCTTCTGTTTGTACAATTTTTTTTAATTTAATATAATCAAAATCATCCATTTTGCATTTTATAATATACTCTATCTCTTGTTTGGTCATAAACTGTTTCCCTTTCCAAAGATCTCCTAGGTATACTATTCCTTTCTCTCCTAATTTACCTATGGTATCACCTCTTCTATCTAAATCATGTATCCATTTTGACGTTATTTTAGTATAAGGTGTAAGATGTTGGTCTATGCCTAATTTCTGCCATACTATCTTCCAGTTTTCCAGCAGTTTTTTGTCAAATACTGAGTTTCTATCCCAAAAGCTGGAGTCTTGGGTTTATCAAACACTATATTACTAGTGTCATTTACTATTGCATTTCCTGTGTCTAGCCTATTCCATTGATCCTCCACTCTATTTCTTAGCCAGTACCAGATAGTTTTGATGACTGCCGCTTTATAGTAAAGCTCCAGGTTTGGTACCACTAACCCACCTTCCTGTAAATTTTTTTTTCATTATTTCCCTGGATATTCTCTGACTTTTTTTCCAGATGAATTTTGTTATTATTTTTTCTAGCTCTATAAAATAATTTTTAGGTAGTCTGATTGGTATGGCACTGAATAAGTAAATTAATTTAGGTAGTATTGTCATTTTTACTATATTAGCTCTGCCTATCCATGAGCAATTGATATCTTTTCAGTTATTTAGATCTGATTTAATTTGTGTGAAGAGTGTTTGGTAGTTGTGTTCATAGAGTTCCTGGGTTTGTCTTGGCAAGTAGACTCGCAAGTATTTTATATTATCTACCATTACTTTAAATGAAATTTCTCTTTCTATCTCTTGCTGCTGGACTTTGTTGGTCATCTATAGAAATGCTGATGCTTTACTACTGCATTTCCTGAGCCTAGCCTATTCCATTGATCTACCACTCTATTTTTTAGCCAGTACCAGATAGTTTTGATGACTGCCGCTTTATAGTAAAGCTCCAGGTTTGGTACCGCTAACCCACCTTCCTGTGAATTTTTTTTCATTATTTTCCTGGATATTCTTTATTTTTTGTTTTTCCAGATGAATTTTGTTATTATTTTTTCTAGCTCTATAAAATAATTTTTAGGTAGTCTGATTGGTATGGCACTGAATAAGTAACTTAATTTAGGCAGTATTGTCATTTTTACTATATTAGCTCTGCCTATCCATGAGCAATTGATATCTTTCCAATTACTTAGATCTGATTTGATTTGTGTGAAGAGTGTTTGGTAGTTGTGTTCATAGAGTTCCTGGCTTTGTCTTGGCAAGTAGACTACCAAGTATTTTATATTATCTACTGTTACTTTAAAGGGAATTTCTTTTTCTATCTCTTGCTGCTGGACTTTGTTGGTCATGTATAGAAAGCTGATGATTTATGTGGATTTATTTTATATCCTGCTACTTTGCTAAAGTTGTTAATTGTTTCAAGTAATTTTTGAGTTGATTCTCTAGGATTCTTTAAGTATACCATCATGTCATCTGCAAAGAGTGATAGTTTTCTTTCCTCCTTGCCTAATTCTAATTCCTTTAATTCCTTTCTCTTCTCTGATTTCTAAAGCTAACATTTCTAGGACAATATTAAATAATAGGGTGATAATGGACATCCCTGTTTCACCCTGATCTTGTTGGGAAGGCCTCTAATTTATCTCCATTGCATATAATACTTGCTGATGGCTTTAGGTAGATACTGTTTATTATTCTAAGGAAAGCTCCCCCTATTCCTAAACTCTCTAGTGTTTTTATTAGGAATGTGTGCTGTATTTTGTCAAAAGCTTTCTCTGCATCTATTGAGATAATCATGTAATTTTGGTTAGTTTTCTTATTTATGTGGTTGATTATGTTAATAGTTTTCCTAATGTCAAACCAGCCTTGCATTCCTGGTATAAATCCCACCTGGTCATAGTGTATTATTCTGGTGATCACTTGCTGTAATCTCCTTGCTAATATCTTATTTAAGATGTTAGCATCAATAGTCATTAGGGAAATTGGTCTATAATTTTCTTTCTCTGTTTTTGCTTTGCCTGGTTTTGGTATCACCACCATATTTGTGTCATAAAACGAATTTGGTAGAACTCCTTCTTCACCTATTTTCCCAAATAATTTGTATAATATTGGAATTAATTGTCCTTTAAATGTTTGGTAAAATTCGCCTGTAAACCCATTTGGCCCTGGGGAATTTTTTCTTAGAGAGTTCATTAATGGCTTGTTCAATTTCTTTTTCTAATATGGGTTTATTTAAGGATTTTATTTCCTCTTCAGGTAACATAGGCAGTTTTATTTTTGTAAATATTCATCCATTTCATTTAGATTGTCAAATTTATTGGCATACAGTTGGGCAAAAAAAATTCCCAATTAGTGATTTCATTTCCACTTCATTGGTGGTAACATCACCTGTTTCATTTTTGATACTGGTAATTTGGTTTTCTTCTTTTTTTAATCAAATTAACCAATATTTTACCTATTTTATTGTTTTTTTTTTTCATAAAACCAACTCTTAGTTTTACTTATTAATTCTATAGGGGTTTTTTTTGCTTTCAATCTTATTAATTTCTCCTATAATTTTCAGGATCTCTAGTTTAGTATCTAATTGGGGATTTCTAATTTGTTCTTTTGCTAGCTTTTTAAGTTGCATGCCTAATTCATTAATCTCCTCTTTCTCTTTTTTATTCATGTAAGCATTCAGAGCTATAAATTTTCCCCTAAGCACTGCTTTGGCTGCATCCCATAGATTTTGGAATGTTGTCTCATTATTGTCATTCTCTTGGATACAGTTATTGATTGTTTCTATGATTTGTTGTTTTGCCCATTCATTCTTTAGAATGATATTATTTAGTTTCCAATTGATTTTCATTCTACTTTTTCCCTGGCTCTTTCTTACATGTAATTTTTATTACATCATGATCTGAGAAGGATGCATTTACTATTTCTGCCTTTCTACATTTGACTATGATGTTTTTGTGCCCTAATGCATGGTCAATTTTTGAAAATGTGCCATGTACTGCTGAGAAAAAGGTATATTCCTTTCTATCCCCATTCAATTTTCTCCAGACATCTATCATGTCTAACTTTTCTAGTAATCTATTCACTTCTTTCACTTCTTTCTTATTTATTTTTTGGCTAGATTTATCTAATTTTGAGAAGGGGAGATCCAGATCCCCCACTAGTATAGTATTACTGTCTACTTCCTCTTGTAACTCATCTTACTTCTCCTCTAAGAACTTGGATGCTATACCACCTGGCACATACATATTTAATATTGATATTACTTCATTATCTATAGTATCTTTTAGCATGATGTAATTTTTTCCTTATCTCTTTTAATGAGATCTATTTTTGCCTGTGCTTTGTCTGAGATAAGGATTGCTACCCCTGCTTTTTTTACTTAAGCTGAAGCATAATATATTCTGCTCCAGCCTTTTACCTTTACTCTGTGTGTATCACTCTGCTTCAAATGTGTTTCTTATAAACAGCATATTGTAGGATTCTGGTTTTTAATCCACTCTGCAATTCGTTTCTGTTTATAGCAGAGTTCATCCCATTCACATTCACAGTTATTATTACTGACTATCTATTCCACTTCATTCTATTTACCCCCTTTGTACTTTCCCCCCCTTCTTTCACCCTATTCCTCCTCACCGATGTTTTACTTCTTTACCCCTGCCTCCCCCAATCTGCCCTCCATTTTTATCACCCCCTCACTTTTCTTTACCCTTTTCTCCCTTGCTTTTGTCCTCCCTTCTATCAGTACCCCCTTTCCCTTCCCCTTTTGCTTCCCTAAAGAATGAGCTAAGTTCTTTTATCCCAATGAATGTATATGTTATTCCCTCTTTGAGGCAAATCTAATGAGAATAGGGTTGAAACAATGTTCACCCCTCCTTTCTTTCCCTCTATTGTAATAGGTTTTTTTTCACCTCTTCATACGATTCCATTTCATCCCATTCCATTTCTCCCTTCCCTCTCCTCCCCATAGACTCCCTTTTTAAACCCCTTAATTTTTTTCGTATCATCACATCAAAGATAATTTATATTTATACCCTCTGTGTAAAGTCCTTCTCTCTGTCCAAATACATTTACTATTCTTAAGAGTTATGAGGATTATCTTCCTGTGTAGGGATATAAACAGTTTAACCTAATTGAGTAGCCTTTTTTCACCTCTGTTTACCTTTTTAAACTTCTCTCGAGTCTTGTATGTTAAGATCAAATTTTCTATTCAGTTCTGTTCTTTTCATCAGGAAAGATTGAAAGTCCCCAATGTCATTAAATGTCCATCTTTTCCCCTGAAAGAGAATGATCAGTTTTGCTGGGTAATAGATTCTTGGCTGCAATCCAAGCTCCTTTGCCTTCCAGAATATCATATTCCAAGCCTTGTGGTCCTTTAATGTTGAAGCAAACTGACTGTGGCTCCATGATATTTAAATTGCTTCTTCCTGGCTGCTTGGAGTATTTTTCTCCTTCACCTGATAATTCTGGAATTTGGCTACAATATTCCTTGGAGTTTTCCTTTTGGGGTTTCTTTCAGGAGGTGATCGGTGGATTTTTTCAATGATGATTTTATCCTCTGATTCTATGATAATTTCCTAGAATACGGGTATCTAGATTCTTTTTCTGGTCATGACTTTCAGACAGTCCAATGATTCTCAAATTGCCTCTCCTCAATCTGTTTTCCAGATCAGTTGTCTTTCCAATGAGGTATTTCACATTTTTTTTCTATTTTTTCATTCTTTTGATTCTGCTTGACTGATTCCTGGTGTCTCATGGATTCCTTATCTTCCAACTCTCCAAGTTTAATTTTTAAGGCATTGTTTTCTTCAGTGAGATTATGCACCTTTTTTTTTCCATTTGGCCAGATGAATTTTTTTAAGGCATTGTTTTCTTCAATGAGATTATGCACCTTTTTTGCCATTTGGCCAAATGAATTTTTTAAGGCATTGTTTTCTTCAGTAAAATTATGCACTTTTTTTTTTTCCATTTGGCCAGTCAATCTTTGTGCTTCTTTTTCTAAGCTGCTGATTCTTTTTTCATAGTTTTCTTGTTTTGCTTTCACTTGTCTCCCCATTTTTTCTTCTACGTCTCTCAATTGATTTTTAAAATCCTTTTTGAGCTCTTCCAGGAAGACTTTTTGTTCTTGAGACCAATTCACCTTCCCTCATGAGGCTTCATATGTAGGCAATTTGAAGGTATTGTCCTCATCTGAGTTTGTGTTGGCTTCTTCCCTATTGATACAGAAGCTCTCAATGGAGAGGGCTCTTTTTTGCTTCTTACTCATTATTGCAGCTTATTTATTTAATTTTTTAAGTTGAGGTCTGCTCTGGGGGCACCATGATCCCTGTTTTGGGCTTCTTGTGCAGGGGTATAGGTGCTGTGTGACTGGCTTTTTACTCTGAGGCCTTTATAGTGTGTGCAGTTTGCCCCCCTGCACTTCCTGTCTGAGCGCGCTCGGTCAGGTGCCTGATCCCACCTGTCCTGTTCATGGCCCTACAGCTGGCAACTTGCCCTCTTGGCTGGTACAGGTAGGTTTTTCCACTGTCCTTCTTGGCCACCAGATTTTTGAGCCAGGTTTCAGGGGCCTCAGTTGTTTGGCTGTGGCCTGCAATTGATGTTGACTTGCCCCGACCCCAGTGCTGGGCCTCCCTTTTGCTTGAGTCAGACTGACCCTTTCCTGAAGTCTTCTAAATTATCTCTGGTTGGAAGACTGTGTCTCTCTGTCTCTTTACTGGTTCTGTAGTTTCAGTATCTGTCCAGAGGCTTGACTTAATGTTCTATTTGAAGGAACAGAAGGAGAGCTCAGGCAGCTTGCTGCTTCCTCTTAGCCATCTTGGCTCCACCCTCTCCAAGATTTCTTCTTGATTCCCACTGGGGTAGGACAGCAAATTTCTCCTTAGCTTTCCACAGACACCCATGTAATCTCCCCTCCAGTGTCAGCCTTTCAGCCCTCTAACCAGACAGTGAGCTTAGTTCCAAAAGATGTGGGCAGTACAGCTGATTTGGAGGCTCAGGAGTAAGTTTCTCTGGTACAGCCTGCCTGGGGCTGGATCTGTGTTGGTTCGATCATGGGGCTGAACTCCACTCCAAGCCAAGCAACCCCTCCTGCTGAACTTCTAAGCTGTCTTTGTCTGGAAAATAATCTCGGCCCAAATTTTGTGCATCCAGCTACTCCAGGAGTTATCTTATGGCTGTGCTTAAAGTTTTTTGGAGTAATTGTTTCAGGAGTTCTGAGCAATTACTGCCTTTTTTCCACCATCTTGGCTCTGCCTTTGACTATAGAATATTAAACATATCCTCAACAGACACTGCAAATGATTAATGAGATGGGAGAAGGGTGGGCTAAGTTGTCTTCATGCAATTGTCCAGTGCTTTTAGTGATCTGAAGCTTTTCCCTAAAATAAAGTCAGTGGTTTTAACAATGTTCTTCCATCAACAGTGTGGTGGCAAAGCAAGGAAAACCATAATGTTTAAAGAATTAAAATTTTTAATTATGTTATTTTTGATATTGTTAAAAACAAAAATTCTGTGCCTAGGTATTTACCCTGATAAAAGAAGAAAAATTCAAGAAAAGAAAATTTAAAGGACTTTATTAAAAAATGCCAAGGCTGAAATGGATTAGTGGGATGGCCATGAGGGAGCAACAGGGGATTCAAACCAATGGCCTCTTTTAAGGACATTTTTTTTTTTGTTAAAATGAGTAAGACAATCCTGACACCTATAAAAAAGATTGGACCATTGCATCTCAGTTCCACCCCATTGACACAATATAGAGAAATAGATTAGAGGTGAGGGGTATATGATGAGAGCCCATGTGACTAAATGCTGAATAGGAGGTAATACAAAAGTCAGAGTATCTAGGTGGCACAGTGCCAGTCCTGGAGTCAGGATGATTTATCTTCCTGAGTTCAAATGTGGCCTTAGACACTTATTAACTGTGTGATCCTGAGCAAATCACTTAACCTTTTTTGCCTAAGCACCTCATCTGTAAAATGAGCTGGATTAGGAAATAGCAAACACTACAGTATTTTTGCCAAGACCCCAGATGGGGTCATGAAGAGTCAGATACAAATGAAAGGGCTGAACAACAAAAACAAAAGACAAGGAAATGGCATTAAAGTACACCTCTCCCAACAAACTGATTAACATTATGTGCTAAACTAGCAGTTATATACTGAGAAGATAGATTCTTGTTTATTTTTCCTCCCCTCTAAGAGAATAAACAACAATCACAAGGGTACTGTCTTAACTTGCACATGAAGTGAATTGAAGTGAGGCAGAGCTAAGCAAAGTCATAAGCCTGACTCCTCGAGATTCATCAAAGTATAGCGGCAAGACAAAGGTAAAGGCAACTGATGATGGCCTAGCATGCAATGGGTTACCTTGGTCTTTTTAAACTAAAGTCTTTCCCAGGTCTCAGTATATCTGAGGCAACATCCACTCAGTGATTAAGGGCTAGGCAAGAATTAAGACAAAAGATGGCCTAGTTAGCCATCACACACAAAAACAAAAATCTGGGAAGGAAAGGCCCTCACAGTTTCTGGCCAGAATGGAAAACAGGCTATTTCCACTCACTCTGAGCCATAGAAACCCAAACAATGAGCAAGAGAGTCTTGGGCCAACCCTATTACTGACCATTCAATGAAAGCCAGAGTGAGTTGGCTTTAAAAGCATAATCAAGTAGCACCAATTGAATCACAGTGGGCTTTTTCAAATCCTGTTTTTTCAGAGCTATATTTCAAGAAATCATAGATGAAAACTGCACAAGAGTTAATTGTCACAGGTTTTTTTTTAAATGATAAAATAAACAAATAGGAAAATTTAAGGAATCTATCCCTAAGACCCAAGATATCTTCCAGACTATAAGCAACAAAAATTATATTCCTTTGGACAGAGAAAGGATTTGACTCCCCAACCAGGGTGTAATAAAAAAACATACATTTATTGTGAATGGGCTGAAACACATTACAAATAAGCAATGTCACTGAGAAAACAAAAAAGGGGTCATGAGAAAGATGCCTGACCAGAAAAGCCATATGATGGAATCTAAGAATAACAAATAGGCATATTAACAGGTTTCATTGGTATGCAGACAATGTGAAAAGCCTCTAAAGAAAACATCACTAGAATGTCAATGGGAACCCCTGAAAGAAGAGCAGAAGGATGTCAAGAACCATAGAGAATGAGAGGAAAATGTCATGGGGAAAATGAGGTATTGGGTTGAGGGAGACTAGAATGAAGGGTGGAGGTCCTGAAGCTAGCTCAGTCCCATCTGGTTCCACCTTATCCCTTTAGGTGTGTCTGTCCTTTGGATTAGTTTCTCAAGGAGAAGGTTCTTTGATGTGCCCCCAGAGAACTTCTGGGGGTGCTATGGGCCCATAACAAAATGAATGGGTCAAGGTATTAGAAGGAGTAATTCACACTGATGAGATGACAGACACATCTAAATATTCAAGAACTATAAATCTTAAACAAATCAATTTGGCAGCATCTTAGATATTACTGAGAATTCATAGGATGACACCTATGACTTTAATATGGCAATGAGAGGACATTAATTATTCACAGTGGACACAGTATATTCTATAGAGCCCTGCAGTCCCTACTGCAGGGGAGGCTGGGGCCCAAAGGATTAAGTTTAGGACTTCTGAACTGAAATTGTAATAAAGTTGTATGCAAGAAGAAATAGCAATGAGAGAAAAAATGGAAGCAGAAAGAGGATATTTCAGTAATCCCTTATACATGCACTGAACTACAATGAAAGTAATGAAAGTGGTTAGCTATCATCACAGAAACTGTCAAAAACAGTAGAGAGGAAAACAATTCTGTGGAGAGATAGGGGTAAACCCAAATTAGCCACATTACCCTAAGAATACTATAGATCAAATAGTCAGGAGGAAACATAATTAAAGTAAAATTGAATAGATCTTCCAGTTAAATAAGAATCTGCCCTCCATTTTTTATGACAGTGGAAACATCACATTTGGATTATTAAACTTCACTACTCAATGTGGTATAAGAAGATATGAAAATGGAATTCAGAAAATAAAGCTGAGGAAAAAAACAATTTAGCTCAACCATATAATTAAAATATATTATGAATTTGACTGTGGACTTTGGAAATATTAGATGAATAAAAGTAAAGACTTTGACTGATAATCACCATTTCTCAGAGATATTTAATCGATGTAAAACAATCAATATAACAAAAAGAGAAATACATCCTCTCCCCTGAAATTCAGTTGAATTAAAGCAAAATGATCATACAATTGCTATGTACAAAGCACATTTCTGGGCTCTTTTAACCTCTATGTTGTATTGATTTTCTTTAACTGAAATGATGATCTTCAGAAAAGTTTTGCTGATGGTAACAAAAAAGAAAATGTACTTAAAATTTGACTTTCAATGAGGGAACGATCCTAAAAGGATATAATGAATCATATCTGATATTAACAGGAAAAATAAAAGCAAAAACAAAATTAAGAAGATATAAGAAATGTCCATGTTATGTGGGCAGCAAATGGCGGACTAGACATTTTTCTCTGAGCTGCACAACCTTTCAAGCCTCTACAAAATTGTAAAATACACGTAAAAAACTAAGCGACTTCAGCTGTCTCCATAGTCTAAGACATCCAGAGTCTAAAGCAGAGAGGGTGCATGATGAAGAATGAGATAGAAAAAAAAGTTTTTTTTTGGGAAAGGGGAACAAAAACTGAAATTAAAAAAAACTAATGATAGTACTAGTTGATGTGGAGTAGAGGAAGGGTGAAGCTACTTGAATAATGAAGAGAAGGAAAAAATAATAAGGGAAGGAAATTATATAAACAGAGAAACAGAGAAAGGGAAAATATAAAAACCCAAAGGAGAAAGTATAGGAAACAAGAAGGGGGGATCAGGGATGAGAGGAAGAAAGCCAGTGGTAACAGGATCACCTTTAAAAAAATTAAAGTAACAAGAGGCATGATACTGTATTTATAGCAGAAAAGGGTGGGGGGGGGGGCGTGGATTGGCTGAGTACTAGGGCAAAGTCTCCTGCTAAGGATTTATTGATTGTGTTAGTCTTTTCAAAGAATCAGTGTTTGGTTTTATTTATCAATGGTACAAAGATTTTTTTTTTCCAATGTATCTATTTCCTCTCTAATTTTAAATATCTCTTCTCATGCTTATTATAGATTTATTGATTTTGTTGATTTTCCAACTTTTAAAAATGCATTTTCAGTCCCTTAGTCCTCTCTTCTATTTTTTAAATTTTTGTTAATGTATATCACAAACAAATGTAAAAATTCATACTTAGCACATGCTTTATAAACAATAATGCAATCAAGAGAAATTGGTTCAGGGAACATGAAACATATAGGACCAAAATGTAGAATTAAAAGTGAAATCTTAAATGATGACTGGGCCAAAAAATAAGTCATATAACAATAACTATATAAGGGAAAATCAAAATTATGAATTAATATACCAAAATTTCTTGATTGCAATTAAAGCATTACTCAGAAGAGAAATCATACTTATACAAATATATATTAACAAAATAGAAAAAGAGAGGATTGATGAACTGAATATGGTCAAAATCACTAATAATAAGAAAAATGGAAATCAAAGAGCCCGGAGGTTTCATCATCTCACACCTTACAAATTGGGGGGAAATGACAAAAAATAGCAGTAGTCAATGTTTGAGGCCTTATGGAAGAATGTGCATACTAATACATTCTTGGTAAAGTTGTGAAATGGTACAACAATTTGGGAAAGCAATTTGGAATTATGCAAATAAAGTGACTAAAAAGAGCATACCCTTTAAACCAAAGACTCCATTAACAGGATTATACCAGAAAGAAACAATCAATACAAAGGAAGTCTTCGTAGACTCCAACATATTTATAGCAGCTCTTTTTGTGATAGTGAAGACTTGAAAACAAAGTAGATGTTGATCAACTGGAGCATACCTAAACAAATTGTAGTACATGAATGTATTACTGTGCTTTAAAACATATGTGTGATGAATACAGAGAAGCATGGAAAGATCTTTGTGAATTGATGCAGAATACAGAGCTAAGAAAACAATATGCACAGTAACTACAAAAATGTAAGTTGAAAGAAACACAAAAACAAAAATTCAAAAGTAAATAAACAAAATTGTAAAGATCAATCAGGACTCAAATAAAAAGATGTGAGAAGAAACCCTGACCTATGTCTTTGTGGATGTAGAAGGTCGACAGGTGTTATATATTACATGGTTTCAGATTTTTCAATGTATCAATCAGTTGTGTTGACTTTTTTCCCTGTCTTAAGAAATAGTTTGTCATAGAGGATTGCTCAGGGTGGGGAGGCATTATTAAGATAACTGTGTTAATGTATGAAGCAGAAAATATCAATGAAAACTTAATTGTAAAAAGATATAAGTACTTTCTGGTCCATATGCCTATTTTCTTACCTTCATAAACTATCATATAAGAATATTGCATGTATTGAGACTCCTTAAGATAATGAGAAAGTCTTTTTTTTCAAGATAATTCTATATAACAGAATGGATACTCAGATTTACATAATGTTGGTCAGTGAACAGGGATTTATTAAGAACTTGCAATGTCCCAGACCCTATGCTAAACACTGGGAATATAAAAACGTGTAAAAGACAGCCCCTACACTCAGAAGTTTAAAGTCTAATCAAGGAGACAAGGGGAAATCAATATAATGAACTAAAAATTGTGGAGAATATAAAATTTCCACCAATTAAATGTTTCTCAATTATTTTTAAAAGCACTACAGAAAAAAGCAGAATGAAATGCTCTTCAATATCACTATTATATATCATGAATCTATTAAGATGAGATAATATAGCTGGCTAGATACAACAATATCAGTCAATATATAACATAGCAATGACATAGGGTTACGAATGTAGAATGGTTGTTGTAATAAGGATGTCCTCCATCAAAGTACAGATGAAGAAGGATTCACTATAGACTTCTGTTTCTTAATAATAGTGTGTTGATTACATCAATCCTTGGCAACACATCTAAGATTCCTCTGTGAGATTTATGGCCATTCAAGTAGATCAAGCCTAGTAATCCTCAGGAAAAAACTGAATGAGTAATGAATAGTGCTTAGAATATGGCATCAATTTGATGTTAGCTAATTCAATTAGTCCATCTATGTGTGTGTGTCTACATATATATCTGTCTTGATATCTATATCTATATATCTGACAGACACTGCAGATGGATAATTACCTGGGCCTATAAGTGAATAAAAGAACCAAAAGCAGAACGAATTTAGGAAACTTCTCAATGCCTTCAATTATCCCAAGTTTCCCTCTGCCCCTCTCCCCATACACACTGAACCATTGAATTTGTACCAAAGCAAACTCCTATGGGAAAGAAATACCATATCCCAGTATAATGACTCTATTGCAAAGTCCTAGTCATTTTGCCCTAGTAATGAATCTGAGGACCAGTACCTACCTGAGGTATATGATTGGATTCTACCTTCCAGAAGTTTTGACTTTTGCCTGATCTTACTGGGGAAGAAGAAGATGGGCCTTATACTCCAACACTTTATGAGCTTGATATTTTTTTCCAAACAAACAATAACATGGAAAAAATGATGAGCCATTAAATCATGATATATGTCATTAGGCTGCATTTTCCTCAAGAAGAGAATGGTAGTTAAATGAGTTGGTAAATATGTTATTTTCTTGACACATTTAATTGTGCAATTCCATTCTGGTCTCATGTAGTTCTGATGACCCAGATGTATTCTAAGTTATTGACCATATGGAGCTAAATCAGTGAAGAATAGGTCTTTTCTCCCCACTGATTTGAGTTTGTATGTCAGCCCAACATCTTATCTGTCAGTAAAAGTGAAATTATTTTGTACAAAACTGGCTACACCAAGAGAGAAACCAGTACAAAGAGTATGACAGCATGACTTTGGAAGTCATTAAAAATGTCAATAATGATCAAGGACTCTGTCTTTCCCTCTAATTTATATTCACTATATTTCAACTTAAGATAATTTTTTCCTGTTCTGGAGGGAAGTAAGAATTAGTCATCATCACCATATACCTAACTATACTTATGTAATTTCTTCTTTCAGAGAAACCCAGGCCCATCATTGTCATGTAATGCTCCCTTCCTCTACTCAGCTAAAATATGACAAAGTCATGAATCAGAAGAGATTACCATACTTCTTGTATGACCCTATAAACCATGTTCATGCTCCTTAAAACTAACCTACCTTCCTTTTTTAAAAAATCTAGATGACATCTTTCTTCTAATTACCCACATTTTAAACTTTACTCAAGCTAAGTCTTCTTTCCTCCTCATTCCTGATGTCCAATTAATTACATGAAGAAATAATTTATTGAACCTGTACAATATCTCTCAAATCATTACCTCTATTTTTTTCCCTCTGCTAACACTCTCCTACTAGCCTTCATTGCCTCTTCCCTAGATTTCTATAATTACCTTCTATCTGATTTCCTTGACATCAGTGTCTCTAACCTCTGGCCAATATGTAGAACATAATTGCATTTGACATAGTATCAAAGTATTAAAGTTGGAGAGAATCTTAGAAATATTTCTCATTTTTTCTACCACTTTCTTATATCTAATCAATCAACAAAATAATAAATCAAGCCATAATTTTAGTGTGTATGCTGATTTTTAAAAATATTTTGTATTTTAAAATTTTAATTTCAATTTCTGCATTTGTTCCCTCTTTCCACCCCCATCCATCAATAAAGCTAGAAATACAATGCCTATTATCATATATGAAGTCATGCAAAACATATTTCTGCATTAGCTATGTTGCAAAACAAAAATAAAACAAGAAAAAAAGTCAAGGAAATATGCTTCAATTTTCACTCAGAGTTAATTAATTCTTTCTCTGGAAGGGGATAGTGTTTTTAATCACAACTCCTTTGAAATTATCTTTGATCTTTTTATTGATCAGTGTAGCTAAGTCTTTGCCAGTTGATTTTTATTATAATACTACTATTATTGTGTGTAGTGTTCTCCTAGTTCTGATCATTTCACTTTGTATCAGTTCATAAAGATCTTCCAGTTTTTTCTGAAATCATCCCCTTCAATATTTCTAATAATAATACAGTACTCTATCAAAATCATATACCACAACTTGTTCGAATAGTTTTTAATTTATCGGCATCCCTTCAGTTTCTAATTCTTTGCCACCACAAAAAGAAGTGCTTTAAACATTTTTGAATATATATCTCCTTTTCTTTTTTCTTTGATCTCTCAGGGAACAGACCTACTGGTGGTGTTGCTGAGTCAAAAGGTATGAGGAGTCCTACAGTCCTTTAGATATAGTTCTAAATGCCTCCCCAAAATGATTAGGCCAGTTCACAGCTCAGCCAGCAATGCATCAGTGTACCTATTTTTCCTTATCACCTCCTGATTTTGTCATTATCCTTTTCTGTCATTTTTAGCTAATCTGATGAATGTGAGGTAGTACTTCAGAGGTTTTTTTTTTTTTTAATTTGTATTCCTCAAGTAATTTAAAGCATTTTATACGGCTATTGATAGCTTTAATTTCTGAAAACTACCTATTCATATCTTTTAGTCATTCATCAGTTAGGTTCATATTTTTATTAAGTTGGCTCACGTTTTTATTAATTATTCATATTTCTATTAAATTGACTCAGTTCTCTATTCATTTGAGCAATGAAACCTTTGTCAGAGAAATTTTTTTTAAAATTCTCCATTTCCTGCTTTCTTTCTAATTTTGTATGCCTTGATTTTGTTTATGCAAATTATTTTAACTTCATGTAATCATAATTATCCATTTTCCCTCCCATGATCCTCTATCTTGTTTGATCATAAACTCTTCATTTATTCATAAATCTGACAGGTAATTTTTTCTATGTTCCTGTAGTTTGCTTATGATATCACTCCTTATGTCTAAATCATGTCCTAAATCACTTTGAGCTTATCTTGGTATATGCTTTGAGATGTTGATCTATGCCTAGTTTCTGTCAGGCTGCTTTTCAGTTTTCCCAGGAGTTTTTGTCAAATAGTAAATTCTTGCCCAATAAATTGGACCTTTGGGTTTATTAAATATTAGATTACTGTGATAATTTACTTCTGTATGGTTGTCTAACTAATCTATTCCACTGATCAATCACATAAAGATCCATCTTTATAGTTACAACTTTGAATTATACTTTGAAATCTGGTATTGCAAGGCTGCTTTGCTTTTTCATTGATATTCTTGAACTTTTGTTCCTCCAGATGAATTTTATTATTATTTTTCTCAATTAAATAATTATTTAGTAGCTTTATTGGTGTAACACTCAATTAATTTATGTGTTTTTGCCATTTTTAAGTGCAAATACTCATACAGAAATTTTAAACATAGGTTCTTCTGAGTTGGTTAGAACCAACTTCAACACACTCCTGATGAAACAAATTCTAAAATCAACTTATATGTCAGCTGAAAAGTTGTATTGAGTAAAACAGAGAGGTTTGGGCTTGTGTAGTTAATCAGGAGGACACAAAGTTCGAAAAGAAAGAACATTTGAATGTGGATACAATAGATCTGGGTGTGTATCTAGGCTCTTACATTGTATCTCTAGAAACCTGCATAAATTCACTGACTTCTCTGGTCTGAAATGTCATCATTTATATAATAAAATTATGACTTATATCCCAATATACAGTGTTAAAATTAAGATGTTCACTGGGGCCTTTTTCCAGGTAGTAACATTTGGAAGGGGCAGACTTTTCTTTCCTGTATCAGTTTGGAAACTGTGAAGCCACATTCACATGGGGTGGAAAAGGGTAGACCCAGGAGGAAAGTGAGAGGAGCAATATTCCTAGTTCTGTTTTTATAGTACATTTGACTTCATACTATCCCTTCCTCTAGTAAAGTCACCTTGAAATGAATTGGTTACAAGACAAAACAACCAAAGGCCTGTAAGGAGATCAATGTTAACTTAGCCCCACATGCTAAGATGGTGGAGAAAGAAGAAACAACTCAAATATACATCCTACTGCTGGACAGACTAAAATGCATTTTCTTATCTAAAGAATAGGACATTATCATCAAAAGCAATTTTCTCTCATGAAGTCTTTAAAGCCTTTCTCCTAGTTTAGTTACTACCTTGTATTCAGTTTTGGAAAAAGGTCTCTGAATTCTTTCACCATGCAAATTAATTATGCCTCCCTAAGGCAGAATAAATCAGTTAAAGTTTCCCTTTCCCCCCATTTTGAGGTAACTGTATTAAAAGTTACTTCTTCAATAAAGAGCCCCAATGCAGTAGTAAGCATCTTTACGATTCAAGAAGGAGTTCAGCAGAGCACTCTAAGCCCCATCAGCCAAAGCACTTTGGGAATAAGTATCAAGCTGATAAAATTGTCTTAAGCTTTCGATGAATTAAAGGTAGACACACATAATTTCAGATTACAGTCTTACCATAAATTTCCAACCCTGTTAGTATTCTCAGTGGACAAGATCAGAGAGGGCAGTGACAAGTAGCTGCTTTAAAATACAAGACTTTCCATTCTCATTAAATGCCCCTTAACAGGCTTCAGCAGTGGAATGAATTAGGATGGTTCCTAGCAGATAGTGACTCCCCCTATAAGTGTTTATTCAAAGTATAATGCTTTTCATTTATCACTTTTTCAAACCTGAAAAGACTGTGCTTCTCATTTGGGTCCCTGAAGGGAAATATAAAGTCATCAACCATACATCTAGACTTTTTTAAGAGTGAAGAGAAATATGTAATTATCACACTATTAGCAGACTTCTATGAGTATGCCACAGGAAAAACTACTCTATCCTGTTTCACAGGATAGCAAGTCTTCACTTTTATGTTTTACATGGTTGAAAAATATTTTTAATGATGATAGAGGTGTTATTTTATTGAGAAAAATTGAGGCTTCAGAATGTAGTTGAATAATAAGATTAAATTAGAGCAGGTTCCCAAAATTGCCCCTGTTCACAGCCCACCTGTGTTAATTTCCTTCACCTGAATTCTGGCCACCCAGACTCAAAACAGACAAATGAAAGCAATGAAAATTAATTAATTCCCTCAGATATGTTGTTAGAAAATGAATCATCCATCCATTTAGACCTGGAAGGAATTTTGAAAGTCATATAGCCCAACCACCTCATTTTATTGATGAGGAAACACAGACAGTAATAGGCAAAACCAGAGTACCTGAATTCAGTTCTCTGACTCCAAAACTCAGTGATCTTTTTACTGTACCATAAACTTCCTAGGACAAAATATTTAATACATTAGGGATTCAATTCTCTCATCTATAAAATAAAGGACTTGGAATAGCTAATGCCTTGTATAGTTCTAAAATAATCTATATTTGGTATATATTTTTCTACTGTGTGACATTGTTCTGTGACCATCTATAGCCATTATATATATATACCAAAACTGGCCATCTTACAGACATTTATCTTCCTATGCAAACAGTCCATTGTTTTAGTTTGTTGCTTTTTTTTCTACCAAGACTTCACCTCCCTGGCCAAATTTTTCTTATTGTATAGGATCCAGTTTGTAAGTCACATGGTCTTTATATCTAGAACCCCTTGATTAGATAAATTTTGGTGATATTATACCACTCGTGACCTTCTCTAGAACTGATTTGTCTTGGAATAAAACAGAAAGATTTTACACAGTGTTTCTTCCATTTCATACTGCATAATAATAACAAAATGCTTGTCTGAAGAGTTTAACATTTTAGTTTTTCTTCCACACCCACATTATAAATGCAAGGACAAGCATTAAAGATTGATATGAGGTGTAGTCAGACACACCCTATTGTCCTCCAAAAGGGGGATATTGTGTTTTAATAAATTATCATGATAGGCAGTTTAAAGTATTGAATTTTTTAAAAATCATGCAATAATAAATGGTCAAAGAATATGAACAGGAAATTTTCAGACAAATAAATCAAAGCTATCTACAATCATATGAAAAAATGCTCTATATAACTATTCATCAGAAAAATGCAAATCAAAACAACTCTGAGGTATCACCTCACACCTATCAGAGTGGTAAACATAGCAAAAACAGAAAATGTTGGATGTTGGAAAACTGGGATGCTAATCCCCTATTGGTGGAGTTGTGAAATGATCCAACCATTCTGGACAGCAATTTGGAACTATGCCCAAAGGGCTATAAAACCATGCACACTCTTTGACCTAGTAATACCACTACTAGGTCAGTATCCAAAAAGAGATAAAAAACAAAAAGTTACAGGAACAGTGCAAGGAATTTGAAATTGAGGAGATGCCCATCAATTGGGGAATGGCTGAACAAATTGTGGGATGTGATTATGATGGAACACTATTGTGCTACAAGAAATGATGAGCAGGATGCTTTCAGAAAAACCTGAAAAGACATGAGCTGATGCAATGTGAAATTTGCTATATACAAAGTAACAGCAATATTGTAAGATGATCAGCTGTCAATGACTTTGTTATTCTCAGCAACGCAATGATCCAATACTTATCATGAAAAACGTGATTCATCTCCAGAGAAAGAACCAATGGTGCTTGAATAAAGATTGAAGCATATTTTTTTAGTTTTTTGAAGTTTTTTTTTTTTTGGTCTGTTTTCTTTCTCAGCCTGACTAATATGGAAATGCTCTGCATGACTATGCTTGTATAACATTTATTAAATAGCTTGCCTTTTTAAGAGGGGGAGGGAGAAGAAAGGAAAAAAAATTGGAGCACAAAGTTTTTTAAAATGGATGTTAAAAATTGTTTTTACATGCAATTGGGGGAAATAAAATTCTACGTAAAAGTAAATAAAATAGGGGGACGGAGCCAAGATGGCGAGTGGAGAGGCTGTGACTCCCACAAGCTCCAGATAAACCCGTCCATTCACACCCAAATAATGCTTGTAAAAATCAAAACCAGAACAGCCTAAAGCACATAAGAACAGAGTGAGACTGTTTCTCCGCAAAAGAGGCAATTCTGATCACCTACTGCTCAGGCTGAACAGTTCCAGCAGTGCGGTCCGGCCCCAGCCAGGCACAACTGCTTCCAGCACATGTCAGAAGTCTTCAGCAAAGCAGTTCCAGAGGCTCCGATCACGGACTGGTGTGGGGTTCGGCGTACGCCAGGGTGAAGTGGAGACAGTATCTACTGGAGTTGGGGCCCAAAGCGCCCTGGGTCTGAACCAGTGGGCTGAACTCAAGTGTTGGTGCCCAGTGGGGGAGGGGCAAAAGCACGCCAAGCTTCTTACCATAGAGAACTCAGAGTTCAATCAGACTTCTGCTTCCAGGTAAAAGAGAAAGCAGCTGTGATTACTTACAAGCCAGGCAGGCTGAGAAGAAGCCCAATCACTGCCTGGGCCACGCTGTAGCACGAACAGTGTGTCTGGGAAGCAGCACTACACTTTAAGGAGTAAAAAGCCAAGAAACAGTAAGCCAGGATGAGTAGGCAGAGAAAGCAGAAGACCATCGAAAACTTCTTTGGGGGAAAGGTAGACCACAATACATCCTCAGAAGAAGAAGATAGTAATAGGGTCAAAGCTCCAACATCCAAATCTTCCAAGAAAAATATGAACTGGTCTCAGGCCATGGAAGCTCTCAAAAGGGACTTTGAAGAGAAAGTAGGAGAGATAGAACAAAGATGTAGAGAAAGAGAGGAAGCAATGGAAAGAGAAATGAGAGCAATGCAGGAGAGTCATGAGAAAAAGGTCAACAGTTTGAAAAGCCAAATGGAAAAGGAGATTAAAAAACTGTCTGCTGAAAATAATTGCCTAAGAATTAGGATTGAACAAATGGAAGCTAGTGACCTTATGAGAAACCAAGACACAGTAAAGCAAATCCAATTGAATGAAAAAATAGAGGGCAATGTGAAATATCTCCTTGGAAAAACGGGTGACCTAGAAAATAAATCTAGGGGAGATCATTTGAAAATCATTGGACTACCTGAAAACCATGGCCAAAACAAGAGCTTAGACACCATCCTCCAAGAGATTGTGAGGGAAAATTGCCCTGATATTCTAGAAGCAGAAGCTAAAATAGAAATTGAAAGAATCCACTGATCACCTCCTGAAAGAGATCCCAAAAGGAAAACCTCCAGGAATATTATAGCCAAATTCCAGAACTCCCAGGTCAAGGAGAAAATATTGCAAGCAGCTAGAAAAAAGGAATTTAAATACTGTGGAGCTCCAATAAGGATAAAGTAAGATCTAGTAGCTTCTACATTAAAGGACCGGAGGGCTTGGAATATGATATTCCAGAAGGCAAAGGAACTGGGACTATAGCCAAAAATCACGTACCCAGCAAAACTAAGCATCATCTTTCAGAGGCAAACATGGAACTTCAAGGAGAAAGAAGATTTTCAGGCATTTGTTATTGTTAAGGGCTAAAATTCTAAGGGCTAAAATTCTAGCTAGTCTGTCTAAAATATTTAATGAGTGGTCGCCAATAAATTATAAGCTTTAGCAAGAGTTAGACTTTTAAGCATTTATTAAGGAGAATAAGAATTTGGTAAAGAGAGAGAGAAAGGTCTAGATTCCTATCTATTAAAGGGAGAGCGCATTTCTAGCTCCCTTCTCCGCCAGAGTCCAGAGGAAAGAGCGTGAGACCGAGCGCCAGTCTCTTCCTTCCTCCTCCCACTAGTCCGCGTCACTTCCTGACTCCTGAAGAAAAGACTCCTGGTCTTGCCCTCAAAGACCTTCCCTTCATGGGCAGAACTCTCTACAGTAATGTATCCAGCAGGTGGCGTTATTCCAATCGTTACAGTCCCCCCTGTTGTTCCTCAAGAAACAAAATGTTTCCTGTGACGGACAGTAAAAAGAATATAATAACTATTGTAACTATTAAATACTGTGAACAACAATATAGCAAAAGAAGAGAGGAAAGTTTTGTCCAGAGGGGCGGTGATTTTTTTTGTCCTCATGAACCGCCGCTTTGACATTAGTCTTGCAAAGGAGGTCCTCTGCCAGAGAATACATGTTACAGATGGTGTATATTATAACAGAAAGAGAAAAAAAAAACAACAAAACAACCAATCAAAACTGTTCATTTAAAGTCTCTGAAGATCTTTTCTTCAGTACTGTCCTCTAGGTTGTCGTCGTGGAATGGAAGTCCTTTTCAGGGGTTGATGTGTAGATGCTGGTAATCAGCCAGGAAAATTTTCCTACAAAATTGAGCTTAACACAACTTTAAAATAGCTTTGTCAATAAATACAAATCAAAACAATGAAAAGTTCTCAAAAAAACATGTCTAAGGGAATTCAGAATCTTAGTTGTTACACATGAAACATATAATAAAACAAAAATTGAACCATTCTTTAAAATTATAATATTACTATAGTCCCCCCCTTATGGAGGGTATTTGAGAAGACAATTGCTGCGATATTAATTTTTAAAAATAATTTTTATCTTTGTTTCATCACTTTTTGCATCATCGCCTAATTATCCTCATGCCATTATGAGAAATTAGAAAATTAATATAATTGGTAACAGGTGTCAAGGCCAAATTCAACACTGTATTTATCATGCACCACTGAGATAATTATGGGGGTACCATAAAGAAGAATCAGAGAAATGATGGGTATATGAGCATTCCCACCACTTGAGCAATATGTACTGCCCATACAGTATGCCAGGCTTAAAATAGGTGGATGGAATATATGTCCATGCCACCGAACATATTGGAAGAAACTGAGTCAGACTTAATCAGATGCATGGGATTGGGATGTCCATGGCATCAGGCATATAGGAGGGAGCATAGAAGCCAGGTGTAGAAGTGAGATGGGTGGGATGAATACTTCCAGCCATCTGTACAATATTGTGGGGAAAAAGAGAATAAAATATTAAACCAAGAGAATCCAACCTCAACATTTGTCAAAAGCCGTTCCCTCGGCCATACCTTGACTTCATGCATGTCTCCCCTCATGTGACAGTTCAGTGTCTGCTCTTGCATGTATTCCTCTTGTGATTGGATGGCATCTTGGCCAACTGGCATCTGATAACTCAGAATAAAGGCAATTAATGTCTTAAATGATAAGTTCCCATAATCCAAGTCTCATATGGATTTAAAATTGAGGATAATAAATGATTGCAAAAAATGTGAATACATCTTGACTCAAAATATAATATATAATTATGCAACAATTTCAAATAATACCCTTTTTTTTACTTAGTATACAATTACTTTTGTGAAAAATCAGAACATACTTAAATACAAGTTAAAGCACAACAGAATCTCAAAGAACTTTTTTTTTTTTGAAAAAAGAAAACTTTTACAAATGTTCCCCTCTTTTTTTTTTTTTTTTGGAATATGCTTATCAAAAATAATACTTCTAGAATCAATTTACACTTGCCATGGCAAACAATTTGCCAGGGAAATGCTTTAAAGAGTTTGATCAAATAATCAGTTGAGAAAAAATAACAAAAACAAACAACTCGGAATATGGGAGCACAATACTCCTAGAATTAACATTGTATAATAAAATCAAAACCATCTTGCAATGTTTCAAAATTAGATAGACAAATGAATAGAAGAAAATACAAATGGAACAATAAAAGACAGTGAAATTCAAACTAAGGAAATCTAAATGAATATGAACTTAATATCAATAAGAGTATTATAAAATATAAACTTGATCACATGACTATAAAAAGCTTTTACAAATATTCTCCTTGTTTTAGAAACTATGGTATAAAACACAATCTCAAAAGCATGAAAATCTCTATGAAAATAAACCATACCATAATTTCAAAATGTATATATAATAGCATAGAACTCCTATGTAACCTCTGAACTGATACTATTACTCTGAGTGATTCAGAACACTTTTGATTCCGGTATCTAAAACTCCCCAATACTCATACTCAATACCTTGCTGCTTACTTCTACATTTCTGTAAAATATATACCCTTCCATGGCAAAAGAGGCAGAGTCTTGAACTATGTTGATTGTCTATTCTTATTCAGCTTAAGTTTTTCTTCTTTAACCCCCTCTATAATTGTCTGTCAGTCTTTCACCATACAAATGCTTTTATAAGCTTACTAATTAAAGACAAAAGCAGGTTAGCAAAATTATGAACAAACGAGCATATCTGGAATTTAAAGAGTTTTCTAAGATGTCTCAAAGCACAGCCAGGCCGGGGAAGGGCTGAGCCTGAAGCTGCAAATGCAGGTAGAAAAAGTTGAGCATGCACATCAGATCTCTGGACTTCCCAGGCAGGGGAAGCCATGGGCTTGGCCATAGGAGGAGTAGAGGCGTGGGGTCTGGAGAGGGAGGGGAGGGACCAGAGCAATTTGAATCAGACTTGATTTTTGAACTCAGGCCTGGATTCCTCTTCCCCCACTTTGCCTCCAGGTGCTAGGGGATTAAAAGCTTCTAGAGGGTGGGTCATTGCTTCCAGGCATGCAAAATTAGAGCAACAATTAGTGTTAGAACTGGGAAAAGCTGCGGGAATCTCTTCAGGTTCTCTGAAAAAGCATGGTTGGGAGAGGGAGAGATATTTCCTTGTGTGAGTAAGTTGCTGGCTCTTTTAACAAAAATAAAAAGAAAATAGGAAAATCCACAAAAACAAAGCATATAACATGATCTTATCTCCCATTTGTCTGGTGTAAACAGACCAAAATCAAAAAATAGGATAATTAGGGAGTTTAAAAGGTCCATTCGAAAAATTCAAAGGAAAAACACAGCCAGTACACCAGTACTTAGCAGTTAAAGGGAGAGGGAGGGGAAATTTCTTACCCAACCAGCAGATCAGAAGAAGACTGAGGGTTAGCTTTCGTCTTCGTGGTCAGCCATCTGTTAAGGGCTAAAAATTCTAGCTAGTCTGTCTAAAATATTTAATGAGTGGTCGCCAATAAATTATAAGCTTTAGCAAGAGTTAGACTTTTAAGCATTTATTAAGGAGAATAAGAACATTTGGTAAAGAGAGAGAGAAAGGTCTAGATTCCTATCTATTAAAGGGAGAGCGCATTTCTAGCTCCCTTCTCCGCCAGAGTCCAGAGGAAAGAGCGTGAGACCGAGCGCCAGTCTCTTCCTTCCTCCTCCCACTAGTCCGCGTCACTTCCTGACTCCTGAAGAAAAGACTCCTGGTCTTGCCCTCAAAGACCTTCCCTTCATGGGCAGAACTCTTCTACAGTAAGTATCCAGCAGGTGGCGTTATTCCAATCGTTACATTATGAAAAGACCTGAACTGAATAGAAAATTTGACTTTCAAATACAAGACCCTGGAGAAGCATAAAAAGATAAACAGGAAAAAGACTTCATGAGGGATATTAAAAGATCAAACTATTTATATTCCTACATGGGAAGATAATACTTCAAACTCATAAGAACTATATCAGTAAGGATTTAATAGAGGACACAGGTCTGAACTGAATACGAAGGGATGTTATGTTTTGTTCTGAATGGGGTTTCTTATGTCTGGGGCTGGATTTGGGCTTGGGGCCTCCTGCGTCCAGGGCTGGTGCATTGTCCACTGTGCCACCTAACTAACCCATAATGACATCCTTAAAATAGGGTTGAGGTGTAGGAGAAATAGACTGGGGGAGGGGGGAAGGGAGAGAGATGGTCTGGGGAGAGGTTGTTCACATGAAGGAAACAAGAAAAAAAGCTTATGGAGGGGAGGGGAAGAGGGGGAAGGAACTTGGGGAGTGAGTGAACCTTAATATCATCAGAATTGACTCAAAGAAGGACTAACATACATACCCAAGTGGGTATAGTAATATATTTTTGCCCTGAGGAAGGGGAGAGACATAAGGGGGGGGGCGGAAGGGTAGATTCGGGGAGAGTAGGAGTAGTAAAAGCAAAAATACTTTTTGAGGAAGGTAAAGATGTTCTGCTTAACAGCACAAGTATGAAATATTGAACTGCTTGATTTCATAGGGAGGGTTGAAGAGAGAGGGAGGAAGAAAATTTGGAACATAGAATTAGCTCAAAGACCTTAAAACTCATCAGAATTGGCTCATGGAGGGAATAACATTCACACCCAGTTGGGAGGAGAGAGAAATCTATTTAACCCTAAAGGAAACTATGAGGGGAAGAGGATCAGGAAGGAAGGGTGAAAAAAAAGGGAGTGCAGAGCAGGGGAGGGGACAGACAGAAGTAAAACACTTTTGAGGAGGAATAGTTTAAAAGAAGATAGAAAATAGAGTAAATATCATGGAAAGGGAATAGGATGGAGGGAAATAATTATGATGACTTTTCTGGGCTATATGAAGAAAATTCTTTGTCAAGTTTAAGGTACTTTATTTAGGTTATGATGAACAGGATACTATTAGAAAAACCTGGAAAAGACCTACATGAACTGAAGCAGAGTGAAATGCACAGTATACAAAATAACAGCAATAGTGTAAGATGATCTGCTGGGAAGCATGTGGTTATTTTCAGAAAGGCAATGGTCAAATATAACCCTGAAGGACTTATGAAAATGGCAACCCATCTATAGAGAAAGAAGTGATAGTATCTGAAAATAGATGGAAACACGTTTTTTTTTTTCTTTTCTTTTTTTTTTCTTTTTTGGTGAGGCAATTGGGGTTGGGTTGACTTGCCTGGGGTCATGCGGCTGGTGGGTGTGGGGTGTCTGGGGCCGGATTTTTGGGCTCAGGTGCTCATGGTTCCAGGGCCAGTGCTCTGTCCGCTGTGCCACCTAGCTGCCCCTGGGAAACATATTTTTTAAAAATTTTTTCTCTTTGACAATTCCTCAGTCTGAAGTTTTGGGAGTTTTTTGACTGTTTTCTCTCACAACCTAGCTAATGTGGGAATGTTTTCCATGACTACTCATGTATAACTTATTTTGAAATGCTTGAGTTCCAGTGGGTGGGGAGTGGGAATGGAGGAGGAAGAGAAGTTGGAACAATTTTTTTTTTTAATTGATGTTAAAATTTGTTTTTACATATATTTTGGAAATAAAATTCTATTAAAAAATAAATAAATAAATAAAATGATTAAGTGAAAATAAATAAAAACAAAGAAAGCATAGAAATATATGGAACATTTCTTATGATGAGTTATATCTAACTAAAGCCAAAAGCAAGAACCATCTGTAAGATAAACTAGGTGTCTTCCTGATAAGATCATGGGTTGAAGTAAGGATACCCATGATCACACTGTTTATTCAGTGTTATACTAGAAATGCTAGCTATAAGACTCCCAAAAGAGGTAAAATGAAGGAACAAAAGTTAGAAATGGGGAGGAAACAAAACTATCACTTCTTACATATGGTATGATATCAGGGAAACCTAAATAATCAACTAATACCTGGTCAAAACAGTTAAAAATTTAGCAAATTTGTAGGATATTAAATAACCCAAATAAATCATCAGCATTTTCTTTATATTACCAACAAAAACCAGGAAAATAGGTAGATAGAGAATTAAAATAACTGTAGACAATATTAAAACCATTGGAAGTTTACCTGCCAAGGGAGGTAGAAAACCCAGGGACTATATAAACAAAATTACAAAACCTTTTCATACAAATAAAGTCAGATCTAAATATTTGGAGTAATATTAATAGCTCATGATGAAGCTGAATTTATGCAATAAAACAATAATTTTACCTATATTAATTTACTTATTCAGTGTCACACCAATAAAACTACCAAACATTATTTTGTAGAGCTAGAAAAAATAATAAGACTCACCTGGAAAAACAAAAGGTCAACAATATCAAGGAATCCAATGGGAAAAATATGAAGATAAAGGTAAAAAATTTAAATAAAACATTTAAATTATATTACAAAGCAGGAATCATCAAAACAGGCTAGTACAGGGGCATCTAGGTGGTTCAGTGGATAAGCACAGCACTGGATTTAGAAGGACCTGAGGTCAAAATCTGGCCTTAGACACGACACATATTAGCTGTGTGGCAAGTCATTTGACCCTCATTTGTCCTGAAAAAAATTTGATATTTCATAATAAGTAGAGTGGGGATCAGTGGAATATATTATATACACAATAAAAAGTAAGAATGATCATAGTAATTCGGTGTTTGATAAACCCAAATATCCAAGTTTTTGGGGGCAAGAAACTTAGCAAACAAAAAAGATTGTTAGAAAACCTGAAAAATACTGCATTCCAAAATAAGGTCAAAATGGGTAAATTATATGGACATAAAGGGCAATATCATTAAGTACATTAGGGAAGCATGGAAAAATTATGTATCATATCTTTAAAAAAGGGAAGAATTTATGCCCCAATAAGAGAGAGGATCCACAATAAGGTAAAATGAAAAAATTTTGATTACATGAAATAAAAATGGTTTTGCACAAACAAAACTAATTTAGCCAAAATTGGAAGAAAGGCAAGAGACTGGGGGGGGGGGGGAATTTAAATTAAGTGTCTGTGATTAAGGTCTTATTTCTGAAATTTATAGGGAGCTGAGCCAAATTCTAAAAAATAAGCTTCATTCCCAAATAGTAAATGGTTCAGATTATATGAACAAGCAGTTTTCAGAAGAAATTAAAGCTATCTATAGTTGTATGGGGGGAAATGCTCTAAATCACTATTCATAAGAAAAATTTTCATTAAATAAACTCTAAGATACCACCTCATATATCCAGATTGGCTAATGTGACAGGAAAAATGGACCATATGCAGGAGAGGATGTGGAAAAATAGTGACATGAATGTGTTCTTGGTGTAGTTGTGAAACTGGTCCAACCACTCTGTAGGACAATTTAGATTATGCACAAAGGGCTCTACAACTCTGAATACTTTTGACCCCCACAATGCTACTACTAAGTCTGTATCTCAAGAAGATCAAAGAAAAAGGAACAAGACCTGTATATACAAACATATTTATGGAAGATCTTTTTGTGGTTGCAATGAATTGAAAAACTAAAGGAATGCCCATAAATTAGAAATGGCTAAATAAGTTGTGATATGTAATTTTGATAGAAAAATTATTATGGAATTATTTATTTAGAATTTTATTTTCCCCAAGTTACATGTAAAATACAACTTTTGACATCAATTTTTTAAACTTTGTGTTCCAAATTCACTTCCTCCTTCACTCTCCACCCCTGCCCCTGTTAAGGGCTAAAATTCTAGCTAAACTGTCTAAAATATCTAATGAGTGGTCGCCAATAAATTATAAGCTTTAGCAAGAGTTAGACTTTTAAGCATTTATTAAGGAGAATAAGAATTTGGAAAGAGAGAGAAAGGCCTAGATTCCTATCTATTAAGGGAGAGCACATTTCTAGCTCTGCTCTCCACCAGAAGTCCAGAGGAAAAGAGCGAGCCTGAGCGCCCAGTCTCTTCCTTCCTCCTCCCACTAGCCCGCATCACTTCCTGATGCCAAAGAAAGACTCCTGGTCTTGCCCATCAAAGACCTTCACTTCATGTGCGGAACTCTTCTACAGTAAGTCTCCAGAGGTGGTGTCATTCCAATCCTTACACCCCCAAGAACTGAAGCATTCAATATAAGATATACATGAGTGGTAATGCAAAACATTTCCCTATTAGCCAGTTCGTAAAGAAAGCAAACAAAAATGAAATGTTAGAAAAAAGGAAACTAACAAAAATTATGCTTCAGTCTGTATTCAGATACCATCAGTTCTCTCTCTGTTGATGACTGAACTTTTCATAAGACTTTCAGAGCTGTCTTGGATCATTGCATTGCTGAAATAACCAAGACTTTCACAGCAGATCACCTTCAATATTTCTGTTGATTTTTAGGGGGCCAGCTAGGAGGCACAGTGGATAGAGCACCGGGCCTGGATTTAGGAGGACCTGAGTTCAAATCTGGCCCTCAGACACTTGGGACTTATTAGCTGTGTGACCCTGAGCATGTCATTTAACCCTCATTGCCTCACCAAAAAAAAAATTTGCTGTTATTTTGTATACAGTACATTTCACTTTGCATCATCTCATGTAGGTCTTTCCATATTTTTCTAATAGCATCCTGCTCATGATTTTTTATAGTAAACTACATTGATATATTACTTTAAAAAGAGATTTCCTCACAATAAACCCATGAGGTTGATTATTGGAAACAACAGTAATAGATAACATTTATGTAGTACCTTATACCTGACAAAGAATTTTTTTTCACCATAGCCAGCAAAGTACTGTATTTTTTGTCATCACCATCAATCATCATCAATCAGTCATTATCCATCAATCCTCAATCTTCATCATCATCTTACATTACTCTTGCTTCTGCTTCAAAACTTTTTTACACAATTACTTTTCTTAACTGTTTCCCTCCATTCTATTCCCTCCCCATGATATATGCTCTATTTTTCATCTTCTTTTACCCTATCCCTCCTCAAAAGTGTTTTACTTCTGACTGCCTCCTCCCCCATTCTACCCTCCCTTCTTTTTACCTCTCCCTCCTTATCCCATTCCTCCTACTTTCCTGCATGGCTAGATATATATTTCACATAATTGAATATGTATGTTATTCCATCCTTGAGCCAGCTCTGATGAGAGTATGGTCTTTGAGCCAATTCTGATGAGTGTAGGCTCATTGACTGCCCTACTTCTCCCTCATCTCTCCCCCACTCCATAAGCCCTTTCTTTCATGTGAGATTTCAACCCATTCTACTTCTCCTTTGCCCCCTCCCCCAATTGCAATTCTTTACCCCCACAATTTTACCCTCAATATTTCATCTTGGTGCAACTAGGTGATACAGTGGAAAGCACCCACCCTGGATGCAGGAGGATCTGAGCCCAAATCTGGCCTCAGAAACAAGTAACTCACCAACTCTGGGACCCCAGGCATGCCCACCCAATGCTGATCACCCACAAAAAACCATCAACAAAAATGAATGCTTTACAGATATCATCCCTTTATATTCAATTCACACCTGTGCCTTCTGTCTAAATGTATTGCTGTCATCTGCTCTAATACTGAGAAGTTTTTAAAAGTTACACTTATCATCTTCCCATGTAGGAATTTAGAAGAGTATAACCTTTTAACATCCCTCATGATTTTCTTTTTTTCTGTTTAGCTTCTTATGCTTCTTTAGGTCAAATTTTCTATTCAGTTCAGGTCTTTTCATCATGAATCCCTGAAAGTCCTCTTTTTCATTGAAGTCCATTTTCCCCCCGAAAGATTATATTCAGTTTTGCTGGGTAGGTGATTCTTGGTTGTAATCCCAATTCCTTTGCTCTCCAGAATATCATATTTCATGCCCTCTGGTGCTTAATATAGAAGCAGCTAGATCTTGTGCTATTCTGACTGTGGCTCCACAGTACTTGAATTGTTTCTTTCTGGCTGCTTGCAGTATTTTCTCCTTGACCTGGAAGCTCTGGAATTTGGCTATAACATCCCTGGAAGTTTTCCTTTTGGGATCTCTTTAAAGAGGTGATGAGGGGATTCTTTAATTTTTTATTTTATCTTATGTTTCTAGAATATCAGGGATATTTTCCCCTAACAAGCTCTTGGAAGGATGTCTAAGCTCTTTTTTTGATCATGATTTTCAGTTAGTCCAATAATTTTCAAATTATCTCTCCTGAATATGTTTTCCAGGTCAGCTGATTTTCCCAGAAGATAATTCACATTGCCTTCTATATTTTTATTCATTTGGATTTGCTTTCTTTTGTCTTCATTCTTATAAAGTCACTAGCTTCCATTTGTTCAATCCTAACTCTTAGGTAATTATTTTCTTCAGAGATCTTTTCCATTTGACTTTTAAAACTGTTGACTTTTTTTCATGACTTTCCTACATCACTCTCATTTCTTTCCTCTACCTCTCCTATTTTATCTTCAAAGTCCTTTTGGAACATTTCTACAGCCTGAGACCAATTCATATTTTTCTTGGAAGCTTTTGGATGTAGGAACCATGATGTTGCTATCCTCTTCTGATTGGTGCTCCCTTATCTTCCTTGTCACTAAAGACACTTTCTATGGTCTGCATCTTTCTCTGTCTGCTCATTTTCCCCACCTTTTTCCTGACTTTTTAACTACCTTCTTGAAGTAAGGCACTGCTTCCAGAATGCATTGTCCCAAACTTAAGGGGATTCAAGGTGGTATGATTTAAGGAGGGCCAGGTTCTTCACTGTGCTTTGGTCTATAAATAATTCCAAGCCTATTTGCTATTCAACCAGGCAACAAATTTTGTTTGCTGTCTTGATAGCTCCAGTTGAGCCTGCACTCCTCCCCAACCTGGGCCTGACACTCAAGACTGCTTCCTGGTTCCCAGCTGGGGAAGAACAACCAACCACCCTCAGCTCCAGCAGAGGACTCCTGTCTTCTCCCCTGGTGGACCTCTCAGACCTCTCACCAGTCTGTGAGCCTACTTCCAGAAGATGCCAGCACTGTAGCTGATTCAGAAGCTCTGGGTATAAATTTCTCCTGGTGCAGCCAGCTAGATCCTACATCCATGTCAACTCTCCAGGGTCTGTGCAATCAGCCTGGGGCTGGATTTGCATTGGTGTGACCATGGGTTTGAAGATCCACTCCCACCTCAGCACAACAGCCCCCTCTGCCTGACTTTCTAAGCTGTCTTTGGCTGGAAAATTATCTCAGCTGTCCTTTTGTGGGTTTCTGCTGCTCCAGGAATTGTCTTATGGCATTATTTGGAATTTTTTGAAGTGACTGTGTCAGGAGCTACCAGAGGTTACAATAGAATACTATCATGCTATAGGAAATAGTGAACAGGATGGTTTCAGAAAAAACCTGGAAATTTATTATGAACTGATGCAAAGTGAAGTGAGAAGACCCTGAAGAAAATTGTACAAACTAACAGGAGTATAGTAAGGATGAACAAATGTGAAATACTTAGTTATTCTGACCAATGCAATGATCCAAGACAATTTCAAGGACCCATGATGAAAAATGCTATCTACCTCCATAGGGAGAATTATCAATTGTGAATGACGATTAAAGAATAGGGTTTTTTTTACTTTATTCTTTCTTTCTTTTTAACTGTTTTTATTTTACAACATGGTTAAATATGGAAATGTTTTTGGATGATTTCACATATATCTTGGTATCATACTTGCTACCTCAGTGGATAAATGAGGGGTGGAAGAGAGGCAAAAAATTTGAAATTCAAAAATTTTTAATGAATATTAAAAATAAAAGATCAATGAAAAAGAAGTATTATTCTTGATACTGCCTCAATTTACCCATGATCTTGTACATGGAACAAGAATTGGCCATTATAATATCATCATCATCATCATCATTTTATATAACACTTACTAAGGGGCATGCATTGTGCTAAGTGCTTTATAGTTTTTTATGCCATTTGATCCTCACACTCACCTTTGGGAAATAAGTGCTATTATTACCCCCATCCTACATTTTTAAGCTAGAAGGAAAGCTAGAGTCCTTCATCAGTTAATTTCAAATATAAATTATACTCCATGACTTATGTTTTATTCACCAAGACAAGAAGATAAATAACGCTTAATCATTTTGGGTTAGTTCATTTAGTAGGAGACAAAAGTTATAAAAACTGATTGTCATCATTATAAGGAAAAAATGATATTTTACCTCATCTTAACAGTTTGTGTTAAGTGAAGTTTTATTTTTAAAAGAAATGAAGTAAAATTTTAGCTCCTTTCATTTGATGAATAAAAATAATACTCTATGCTTGAGTATTCAATAAGGTTCTTCTGTAATAAGAAAAAAAAATAAAATTCCCTGGGCACATACCATAATGAAATCTTCATGCACACAAATGAATATAGAGTTGCAAAATAGGAACATTTTGAAATCCAAGCTTCACCTTTCAAAGCACAAGTATTGGAAAACAACTGGACAAGGATACTTGTTTTCAATCCTCGCTGGCATCATTATAACCTAGAATTCTCACAATCAAAGAATCTTGGAGTCTGAGGGGACTTCATATGTTCAACCCATTATTCATTTATGACTGCTATCTTAAAAAAATGCTTACTTGGTATTAGGTGTTGATGGACATATGAAGATAAAATTATATAGCCCCTATTGTGGAAATACTTTTAAATTAGTTGGTATGATGAAACATATAGAAGCAAGTTTACAAATAAATGTGATGCAAATTTAGAATATATTAAGTGCCTACATGTAGTATAAAAGATCATCCAGTGTTGAGTCTCTAAGGACAGATTAAAACAAAGAACAGAGGCCAATTATTCAGGTATTCAAGCAACACTCTTTCTTTTTCTTTCTTTCTCCCCTTCCTGCTCTCTTTCTTTCTCCCTTTCTTTCTTTCTTTCTTTCTTTCTTTCTTTCTTTCTTTCTTTCTTTCTTTCTTTCTTTCTTTCTTTCTTTCTTTCTTTCTTTCTTTCCTTCTTTTTAGCTGAATTTCCTGGAAAATGAATTGCCTCAAAACATTGACTTCTGTAACTTTTTTTTCAACAAAAGAGCAATAAGTCAAGTTACCAGTGACTGCCTTCCAGTTAGTAAACCCAGTAATTCACTGGGGTGGCTCGCTCAGAAATGTCCAAGTACCTCAATAGTCCCAAAGAAATTAAGAACTTGTTCATAAGTAGTTTTCACCTCTGACTGACTGATTAAATTCATAAATTATGTGTGCTTTGAATACACATTAATTTTGGTATGGAGTACAAAAAATTTGCCCTGCACCCCTACCACATGTAGCCCAAGATCATGAGATTATAGATTTAGAGCTAGAAACCATCATGTCCCACTCCCTCATTTTACAGATAAGGAAACTGAGGCACAGTGAGCCTAAGTGACTTGTCTAGCTTCCCACAGCTAAAAATTACCTGAAGAAGGATTAGGGACAACTAGGTATGTTGGGCCTACAATCAGATAGATCTGGGTTCAAACCCAGCTTTGAGTACTTACTATCTCTGTAATCTTAGGTAGATCACTTAACTTTTCTCTGCCATTTATTAAGCAATTATTATGTGGCAGGAACTACACTGTTTGCCTCAGTTTCCTCAACTGTAAAATGGGATAATAATAATACATATCTACTAGGGTTTCAAGGATGAACTAAGATAATATTTGGAATGTGTTTAGCATAGTGCCTGCCACAGTGTAGGAGCTTTATAAATACTTATTTTCTTCCTTCTTTATTCCACATCCAGGACTCTATCTGCTATAATAACCAGTTTCACTGTTTTCTTCCACCAACAAAAAAATAAATTCCTTTAGAAAGAACTGATTTCTTTTTGTCTTTGTAACCTCTCTGCATAGTATAGTGCCTGGCATATACTGGGCAATTAGTAAATATTTCTATTTTTTCTTTCTATAGTATTTTTTTCTCATATTACATGTGAAAACAATTTTTAACATTCACTTTTAAAACTTTTGATATACAAATTCTCTCCCTTCCCTCTCCCCTCCCTCCACCCTAAGAAGGCAAGCAATTTAACACAGGTTGTACATGTATAGTATACAAATATTTCCATATTGATCATGTTTTGAAAGAAAACAGAAAAGAATTCAAGAAAAATAAAATAAAACAAATATGCTTCAATCTGCATTCCAACACCATCAGTTCTTTCTCTGGGGATGGATAACATTCTTCATGATAACTCCTTCAGAGTTGTCTTGGATCATTGTACTGCTTAGAAACTGAATTATCTAGTTAGCTCCTGACATTAATAAAATTAGCCAGTTAATGGCTAAACTTTCCTGTTGTGAAGACACAGTCTATGAGTCAGGATTGCAGATTTCTCCCCTTTAGATGGCCCTAGTTACATACTAGTGACTTCAGACATAGCCAAGTATCCAAATGACCTGCTCCCATTTTGTGTTTTCAGTACAACACCTGGAACCTGGAAACACTGAGCTGAGCATCCGTTAGGGCTGACAGCATATGATTAGGGGAACACATCCTCCTGCATCATTTGGTACTGTGACACAGCAGCTCAATCATTCTGAGAGCCAGATTCCTTGACACCCATATGGTTTTGATTAGTACACTTAACAAATCAAAAGAATTCTTTGCAAAACCCCAGTAGCATTCAACCTGATTTAGGATTATGCAGAGCTATAATGATGAGTGTACAAAGTATATACTTTTTAGAAACTAATGACATTTTGGGAGATCATCTAACTCTTTTGCTATTCTTCTCACAAGGACATTTCCAACTCTTGACTTTAGGTTATTTTCACTGTTTCCTGTGTCTCCCTTACATCTACTCCTGCCTTCCCTGGCATCCTGCAAGTTCCAATTAAAATCCAATTTTCACTGAGATTTCTTTCTTGATCTCCTTTAATGGTGGTGCCTTCTATCTGTTGATTATCCTCTCTATTGCTTATCTCCAGTTTACACTGTATATATACATTTACATACACATGCACAGGCACACATACATACACATACACATACACATACACATACACATACACATACACATACACATACACATACAAATCTAAGATGGCACTTTCTTTGCAAAGAAAGTGCCATCTTATATGATGGAGGGATTTTACTGTTCACTCCCATTCTCCTCCTGGACAGTTATTATTTCTGAACTTCAAAAGCATGCTTGCTTTACAGTGCTCAGGAAAGCCATTGACTGGTCTTGAGAACCATACTTCTCTCATACTAGAAAGAGGAACCTCCTCAAGGCTTCCATACTACACTGTTGCGTTCATATTGATATTGAACTTGACTAAAAGCCACACATCTTTTTTTCCAAATATTGCCATTCTGTCTAGCCTCTCTTTGTGAGGCTGATGTTTTTTTTTTTCCAACCTAAATAAGATTTTCCATTTTTTTGTTGTTTTTCAGACCTATCAAGAGCTCCATATGGACTTTCCCTCTAGTAATATTAGATGTGGAATGATTTTTCATTCTCAATGTGGAAGTGGTACACAAAGAAGAGTTTTATAATTGAGGGGAAAATTGGAGTCAGGGTGCTTGACCCTCATTTTTATTACAACTGGTTCAAAGTGTGAAATATATACATACATATATGTCTATATATGTATGTGTCTATATTTTTTATTATATATATGTATGTGTATATATGTGTGTATATATATATATATATATAAACAGTCAGTTGTGTACAAAAATGTAACTTGCCCACTAGGTAAATAGAAAGGAAAGGGGATAAGAGAAAGGGTGGTGGTGAAGGGATAGGACAGATTAAGGGAGGTCCAGACTTAGAAGAACAAATAGATTTTTGAATAGGATGAGATAAAGAGAGAGAAAAATAAGATAATGGGGATGGAAGGAAATAACAACAGTATTTAAACTTTGAATGTGAATGGGATGAGCTCACAAGTAAAATAGAAGCAGATAGATGGAATGCATTAGAAACCAGAATCTAACAATTTGTTGTTTACCAAGAGACATATTGCGAAACAGAATGACACAAAAAGAGTAAAAGACAATCAGTAAAACTAAATTTTGATAAAAATTACATAGATAATAAGTAATATTAAAAAATTACAGCAAGTTTCTCTGATAAAGGCCTTATTTCTCAAATGTAAACTGACTGTAGCTTTGAGATTTAACAAAATACATATCTCAGTTGATGAATGGTCAAAGGATTGGAAAAGATAGTTTTTAGAATAAGAAATCCAAAGTTATCTATATCCATATGAAACAACTGCTCTAAATCACTATTGTTTAGAGAAATATAATTTTAAATAACTGACCTACCACCTCAATACTTATCAGAAATGAAAAAATACTGAAGGGGTTGAGAGGAAAAATAGGTACACCTATGAACTGATGGTAGAGTAGTGGAAATGGTCCAACCATTATGGACAACAATTGGAACTATGCCCAAAGGGCTAAAAGACTATCCATATCGTTTAACCCCAAAACACCACTACTAACTATTTGTCCCAAAGAAATCAAAGGGGAAAGGATCTATTTATATTTAACTATATATACAACAGCCTCTTTTTTGTGCTGGCCAAAGAATTGGAAATTGGGGTGCATGCTTATGAATCGGGGAGTGGTCTAACAAATTACAGTATACGATCGCTGATGGAGTAGTATTATCCCATAAGAAATGACAAGGGAATGATTCAGAAAAACATGGCCTTGGTTTTTTCTAAACTACTCTGGTTCAGGGGCAGTCTATAGATGAAGTATATCCTCTTTATTTATTATTCCAAAACTGATTCAAAGTCCTAGAATGATCTAGAGAACCATTAAAGCTAATCACAGAGGAGGTCAGGTTTTTTCTATAACATGAAGCAATGAAAAATGCACAGGATTCTGAATCACAGGACTTGGATCCAACACCCCATTTCTAAGTGGACCCATGACTAAATCAAATACAGGTTGAACACAGAATACTACTCTCCTTTTTTGTTTGCTTTTTGTTATTTTCATTTTGCTTGCTTATTTTTATAAGTTGCTAAATTCATAGGTCAGTTGAATTCAGTTGACATACCTTCATTGTAGTATATTGTTTGATGAAGTCTCATTCATATAGGTACAAGCAGTGATCACCACTGAATGCAGCAGCTCTTTTCTGACTCACTGGAGTATAGGAAACTATCACTAAACTTTCTTCTGGATGATGCAGCTACCATTAATGCATCCTAAGTTAACATTACCATGTCATGTTGTTGATTCATATGCTAGTATATAGTTCACTAAAACAGATCTATTTCACTCCATATTTGTGCAACTAGGTGACACGGTGAATAGAACACTGAATCTAAAGTCAGGAAAGATACAAGTTAAAATTCAGCTTCAGATACTACTAGCTGTGTGATGTTGGGCAAGTCACATGACCTTTCTCTACCTCAGTTTCCTCATATATAAAACAAAGATAATAGCCCTTATCTCCCCTGTTTTTTATAAGAATTAAATGAGATATTATAAAGTACTTAGCATGGTGCCTAGTGCAAAGTAGGCATGTAATAAATGTTTGTTCTCTTCTCTTACTAGCTGAAAGAAAGACAAAAAGTAGTATATTCTATTCCCAGGTGCCTTAATTTTAGGTATTGATACTGACAAAGTATACCTCACAAAATAATTTGGACCTTGTTACTGATTCTGGTTTCCATTCTCTGAACTGACTTTTAAGATAAGACCCAGGAAGTAACCTTAAACAATCAGCTCTAAACTCCCTGGCCCCATGCATATTCAATCTTCACTATCACTATTTTCTATACTGCAAGAGCTATAATAAATAAACATTACCATTGTCTCTGGAAAGGATGTGTCAATTGAATTTCCTATGGTTCTGGGTTGGGAGATTTTACACTTACCCTCCCAGTCACATGCTGGCCTGCAAAGCTGGGTCTCCAAAGTGAAAAAGCTTTACATCTTCCCTTTAGGACTCCAGGAGTAAACCTAAGGAATAGTGGAGTTCTTTTCTAACCCTATTGGCTTAAGCCTCCATTCTGGTGTGTTCTTCCAATATCATTCACTAATGTTTAATTGATATAGTGTCATTCAACCTGTTGCTATCTCCAGGGCCCATTTTTGCCTCCTACTTTTCCTGGAGAGAGTGGGATTATATTTAAGTGGCTGCTATAAGCCATTTATCCTACCAAATTAAGTTCAAAATGTGGAATAATTGATGACCAGAGTCATTCCCTTGCTTATAGAGTATAGCATCTTGCCTACTAGATCAATTTACTGCTAGGCTGGAGCCTATAGGTCATTTTCCTGGTTATATTCTTCACCAAGCTTAGCCTCCAGAAAACTTCAGAATAGACCCCAGTTTCTAAACCTCTGATGTCTCTTTTTACCTTTTGAAGGGCACAAAGTTGTAGCAGTGTGTTTCTTCTCTAACATTCATCCCACCTAGAGCAGAAAGAAGAAACACAAAGAGGCAACAAGAACCAGCAAGACCATATGTCCAGAGGTCACATGGTAGCCCCATTGGGAAAATAAAGTCATGAGGCCTCCACTCCACATTTAGAGGCTTACCATCTTGTCTTTTCTCTATCACTATCAGGAAAGAGAGGAACTCAGATTGGTGGTTAGTGATTCTTGTATGCACATGTGTTTCTAGCTCAACTATCAATCATAAGAATTGTCATTACCACTCTAAAATGGGTAGGAAGCAGTTACAAGAATATATGTGCATATGCTCAACAAGGGATCAGGGTTCCTCCATTAAACAAAATCAGGCACTTCCAGAAGCAGTCTCACCAAAATACTCATGGGAGTTGGAAGGTAGAATCTATTGGACATGACTCTACGACTGGTTTCCTCACTAACTAGTGTTCTATTATATTCTATTTATCATTCCTATGACCCAAGAGAGCAAAATATTTTTCCCTTGACCATCACTGCCCTACATTTCTTGTCTTCCCCCTATTAATATGTAAGCAGGTTCTGCGTCTTGACTTTTGTATTCATATTTTCAGCACCTAGCACAGTGTTTGGTACCTAGTAACTTCTTAATTATTTTTTAATTCATTTGTTAATTAATTTATCCTTTCTTTCACCTCCAGAAAAAAAAGACAGGTTGTCGAAGGAACTTTTTGACCATGTCATAGAAGCATTTGTTGAATCACCTGGAGAAGAGAAGCATTCAGAAGAAGCCTGATAGATTTCTTCCAGTACTATATTAGCCTGTCATATGGAAGAGGAATTAGACTTCATCCTGCTTAGTCCCAGAGGGCAGAAATGAGAAAATGAATGGAAGTTGTGGGAGACAAATTATAGTTGAATATAAAGAAAATTTCCCCCTTATATTATAGCTGACTAAACAGTGGAATAGACTGAATAAGATATTCCATCACTAGAGAAGCTGGTGATCTTGGATAAGTCTCTTAAATTCTCCTGGTCCTTACTTCTCTCATCTAGAAATGAAAGGATTGGGATCCATTTACTGTCAGATCTGCTTACCAGTCTAAATAATGGCTATGATCATCTAGTCTTTTTTATTTACTTTTATTTTTTTGCAGCTATCAGTCCTTTCCAAGTTTTATACTCCACATGATGGTCTGTATACAACAGGTGAGCACTGAACCTTTGCTCTTTATTTTAGTACACCGTAGGGCAATTTGATTTTGATATTTTTCCTGTGTTAATTACTGTTCCATCTAAGACTTCTCCAGCTCCACATCCAACCCTTTCCTCCTCTGTTGCCACTTATCTCCTGCCTCTTTCTATCTGTTGTCTGAGCCTTTTCTTCCTAGCCCCTCTTGCACTCAGGTGTTTACAAACCAAACAGGATCATGCAGAGGAAAAGAGATACCAGAGCTAACAAGAGGCCCTGAATCTATGAGTAAAATGGTTACCCCATCTATTTACATAGGATACTTGTCCTTAACTGACTGAATCTGAGAAAAATACATCATTTGTAACCGGGGAAATTATTTCTTCTGTGCAGTGCATGTCAATGGCCAAATAAGGGATTAGCTGCACACCTAGGTATGGAAGTACGACTTTAATGCCTCAGCCAACTGACTATAAGCAGGAAATTGCTGTTTCCAAGCACATACTTCCTGCTGGGCTGCCTTTTGTTCCCTCCATGCAGCTTACCTGATCTATTATTGCTACTACATGCCCCCACATTTTCCTGAGTGCACAGACATTTGTACGGATGGCCTTTTGCTTTTTGTAGCCAGTTTTTAAAATCATTTCAGAAGGAAAAGTGGGCATTTAGCTGTATAATACATTCCTGAGAGACTCCAATAATTGGAATGATGGCTTAATTGGAATCATTCTTTGCCCAGTGGTTAGAGGGAGGAGAAAGTATTGACTTCTATTTCCCCCCTGGTCTTTGCCAAGCAAAGTTCATAGTAAATGAGTCATTTAAAGAAGATTTTAGCTTAAGCCTAAAACATGTATTGAAGTTTTCTTTACACAATTGTTGTGCTATCTCAGCAGTGTTGTCCTTGTCTGCTAGAAGTCAGCAGAAAAACAAGTCATTTTTTTCAATTCCAGCTATTAATATGAGGCTAGGAGCATTTTAAGGCTCATGATTATTATGTAAATTTTCCTTAAGTGGTTGGTCCATTAGCTGATGTTAGCATCAAGAGCCTAAGACCATTTGAAAAAGATTTTACTATGTATATGCCACAGCCTCCTCCTCTCCCAACATCATGTCAAGATGAGTAACAGTAGATTTCACTTATGTGACATTTTATCATTTGCAAATTATCTCATTTCTATCATTCCACTGATGCTTACAAAAATCCTGTTGAGGGTAGCCTGCCATTTTCATTCTCATTTTTTTAGATGATGAAACTTAGGCTCAGATAGGTTAAACAACTTGGCAGGGTCATTACATCTATTAAGTGTCTAAGGTGAGATTTGAACCCAGATCTTTCTGACTCTCAGCTAGGAATTTATTAACTATGCCCTACATAGGCAGACTCTAATTAGTTTTAATTTAATAACTCCCAGGTAAACTCAGATTTTCACTTTCAATCTTACTTTCCTAGAGCAATTTTCTTTGAAGAAACCAAATAAGAATAACCTCTATAGCTCTATTTATCTTCAGGATTGAAAGACAACATTTGTGAGCTATTTGCTCTTGTTCCATAGGGGCAGTTAACTAATGCCAGTCATCAATTAAAGCCAAAAGAAGTGTGTCTGACATGCGATTTTAATGGGTTTGGTAACAGATGGAAGGAAGATTTGGGCTACTGAACTGAGATGGGACAATTGAAAGCATAACTAAATAGTCTAATTGAGGTCTACCTACTCTAACCTGAAGGGAATAACTGAGATAGTTTTTCTGTTCCTTACACCAGCATGAGAAATTTCAAGCATAAATTGAATGCAAAAATGTTTTAGAATTATGTGCTTTTATTAAGTTCTAGATGACTCTGGAATTTATATAAAAGTAATCTTCCATCATGGAGAAGGAAATTAAAAACCACTTCATCATCTTTTCCAAGAAAAACCCCATTGACAACATGGTCCATGAGGTTACACAGAGAAAATTGAATAATTGAACTACAACAATAATAATAATCCTATCCATCTAGAGCTAATTTAAACAAAAGATCATTAATCTTTTGGTTGATTCTCTTTTTTTTTTTTAAAGTGAGGCAACTGGGGCTAAGTGACTTGCCCAGGGTCACACAGCTAGTAAGTGTTAAGTGTCTGAGGCCAGATTTGAACTCAGATTCTCCTTGACTCCAGGGCCAGTGCTCTATCCACTGCACCACCTAGCTGCCCTGGTTGATTCTCTTTGAAAAGCCAATCTTTTATTCTGTAGATTAATATATGAACTTCATTCAATCTCCCTCCTGATCTTGAATAGGTTTTAAAAAGTCCAAATAATATAAAAAAATCAGTAGAGAGCAGCCCCCCCATGTCTATAATTATAACTATAAAGTTTTTAAGTTTATCTTTGAATTAAAATAAAGGTAAATGAAACTACAGAGAGGGAGTTACAAACAATGAATCCAAAAGCTAATATTCAACCATTTTTACGTATATACAATTCACTGATGTTCATTGTGCATTTTTATTTAATTTACCTGAATTTCCCTGAAATTCATTGACAAACTATCATCTCAATCATAGCATGTGGTTGGATTACAGTTAAGTTTCTCTAAGGATAAGATGATATTTTTTGGAAATCTTCAACATCATCATCATTATCTATATGGTCACCTTGCTTTATAGGTTAAAAGTGCTTTTCTTACTATTCATGGAAGTAAGATAACAATAATAATAGTAATTCACATTATACATAGCATTATAAGAATTATATGAAGCATTTTCTTCACAATCTAAAGAAGCAGACAGAATAAGTAATATTTTCCCCATTTCTTGCAGATAGGGAAACTGAGGTCTCATGAAGTTTGGTGACATTTATTATAACAAGAAAAGTTAAAGGCTGGTTATTATAGAAGATGGAATAGTGGAAAGAGAAGTAGTCTGTGAGTATGGAAACAAGTCCTAGTTCTGACTTTTATATTAATGAGTTGTGTGACTTCAAATAAGCTCATACTTAATTTCTGCAAATAATTCTTCTTTCTGGATATACCTCAGGGATCTCAAACTTAACATGTCAAGAAAATACTGTCCTTCAAATTTCCCCCTTCCAACTTCCCTATTGCTCTTATATGTGCCACTAAGCTCCCAACTTATACAGGTTTGTAATACCCAAGTCATTTTCTTTGCCATTCATCATGGGGCATACATTTAATTCACTCCCTTATCACCTTTCACCTAGATTCCCAATGAATGATGCTTTTTATGGGGTGGAAAATATTATTTACATGCTTAAAATCTGCCGGAATTGGTGATAAGGGTAGAAAAGAAGGCAATATGTTTTCCCTCAATGATCTTATATTCTCTTGAGGAAGATACATATATGAGAATGATGGCTAGGAAAAGGTGTGTTTGGTCTGGAAAGTCACAGGTAATACTAGTTTGTCTCCTATTCCATTCCATGCTAGAGACAGCTGCCCAAAAATGACATTCAACACTCTCTGGTGTAAGGCGGCTGGCTAGGTGGCACAGTGGATAAAGCACTGGCCCTGGATTCAGGAGTACCTGAGTTCAAATCCAGCCTCAGACCCTTGACACTTACTAGCCTGTGTGACCCTGGGCAAGTTCACTTAACCCCAGTGCCTTGCAAAGTAAACAAAACAAAACAAACTCTGGTGTGACCATGTTACTCCCCTCAAAAAATCTCTAGTGGCTCCCCATTGTCTTTATAACAAAATTACTAAACTGCTTAAACACTCTCCGCACATCGTAGTTTCCAGATACAACTAATCTTTTTTATTTTGCATACTTCTTCCACCCTTCTTTCATTCTATGTCCCTTCATGAACTAAATATTAGTAGCTATTCCCTGAACTTAGAACTCTTTCTCATTTCCATGTATACACAAAAGCTATTACCTTAGCATGGAATGCACTGCTTCTCCATCTTGTCCCTTATGTCCTTGTTACTTGAGAATCACTCAGGTAATAACTCCAACCAGAAGCCTTTTGCTGATCCTCCTAGTTGTTCATTGCTCTGGCCTCAAATTATTTTGCCCCTACTTATCTTGGTCAATAATATGTTTTCCCAGTAAGATGTAAAAAACTTCCCTTCTTAAGAGATTTTTCCTTTTGCCTTTGTGCCCCCAGTGTCTGTCACAATACTGTACACAAAGAAGATTACTTAAGGAGTACTGGCTGAATTTGAATTAAATTAAATTCACTCTTCACACTTATATGTGTTTTATTCACTAGGATCAAGGGGGAACAAGTCCTTTTAATCTAAATATGATCTATGCTAAACACTAGATCTTATTTTCTTAGAGAAATTCTCTAGAGAGCCTTGTTTGGGAGGTTTTAAAAATATGCTTAATAAGGTGTGAATCAATTTAATAACATCCATAAAGAAACTGAACTTGGATTCATAGGCATGAGTTGCAAGCTCAGCTCTAATACTCCTACTTATATGATGTTGGGCAAGTCATTTAACTTCTCCTTGTATTGCGTTTAATTATCCATGAATGAAGAGCTTAGCCTAAATGACCTTTAAGTCCCTTCAAACTCTAAATCTATGAGCCTTTGAGCCCAAACATCCAGAATCTTTAAAATATTGTTTTCTTAATCTTCCTCTCTGTAACAAGGATTTAACATACTGCCTTACAATAAGTGGACCCTCACTAAATGTTGGTTGAGTAAATAAGTCAATCTTTGGTGGTGGATATGGTTACTTTAAAAATATGGTAAGACAAAGACTGGGCTTCTCTATTTCTGGATGAGTTATAAGGCATGGGAATTTTTTATTGAGAATTATTACTATTGACTAGAAGGAGAGTGAGAGACACACAGAGAAACAGAGAGATAGAAGAGATTGATAAGCATTTTGCAAAAGCTATATATGACAGGGAAAGACACAAGTGACTTAACTGTATACATTTTCGGGTAGAATGTAATCTCATTGAGGGTAAGGAATGCTTTTCTTTTTGTCTTTTAATTCCTGTTGCCTAGCTTACACCTGGCACATCAGAAATCATTAATAAATGCTTGTTGAATTAAATCCAATTGAAATGTATTGCTTGCTAATGGCATTGCTTTGGTCTGAAGCCAAGAACTATGCTTATGGCTTTGAAGAAATTGAGAAGGGAAGAGAGAATGAAATGAAGAAAAATTGAGCCATTCATTACTTTTAGAAACACTGTATAATGGGAGAAAGTGCATTGTAATCCTAATATTCGTCATTCCTTTCAAGAGTAAGTACCTACTAATTTGAATACAGAGTTAATTTCAATACAATTGTCATGTATGCTTCTATTTGATTTACATGGCATAATGGAAAGCCTTAAAGCCAGAAGACCTGAGTTTCAACCTTGGCACTGGCACTTCTTGGCTCTTTATCCTTTGAAGAGGCATCACAACCTCTGTCTCAGCTTCTTCATGTTTAAAATAAAAGAAATGAATCAAAATAGTTCTATGATTCTAGTTCTGCATCTATGAACCAATGATGAAAAGAAGAAGACATCCATGCAGGATTCCTTGAGAATCTTTAATTAATTGCAGAAGAACTAAGGCTATCCAAATTATTCTGAAATTGCCTTTTTAATTCTAAGACAAGAATAATTATTGCTAATTAAAAACAGTGATTCACCCAAATACTTACTAAGCCTTTATGACATATAAGGAATTTTACCTTATGCTAAATGCTTAACTAGTACAATGAGCATATTAATCATAGGTAATTATTGTAGTTGGGGCAGCTAAGTGTTACAATGGATAGAATGCCTGCCCTAGAGTCCAGAGGACCTGAATTCAAATACAACCTCAAACAGTTACTGTGTGACCCCAAACAAGTCACAGCCCTGTTTGCCTCAGTTTCTTATCTGTAAAACTAGAAGAAGGAAATGGCAAAACACTCTTTAACAAGAGAACCCCAAATGGGGTTACAGAGAGTCACACATGACTAAAAACAATTCACAAAATTGTTTTATGGTACATTTTCATTTTTATGTACAGCAGGTACATTTCACTGTACAATGGGAAGGATTGTTTTAATCAATGCTTACAACATGTGTGCCCATTTTGTGAGAGTAGATCATAATGTAATTATTTTGAATGACTATGAAAGCCTTTGATTATTGCATCTTTTCTTTTATGACAGAGGTCCTATCTATGACTGATATGTTACACAGCAGTTAAAACCATAACCAGAATTATAACAATGGAACTATGGGGGAAAAGCTATATTGTTTACAATGTATTCTGAGAATGTATAGAACTGAAAAGATGGAGACAACCTCAACCTTTTTTCTTTATTATGCTTCTTTAGTCAGAATTTAATGAACACTAAAAAACAGATCATTTACATATAAAAAGTAGAGCAGAAAAGACTGTGAAACCACAAATCTCTATAATGTATAGCATGTTTAAGGGGGAAATGGAAAGGCTACTTGCAGAAGGTGGAATTTTAGCTTTAGTCTTATAGAAAGCCAGTGAAGCTAAACATGGAGACAAAAAGTGAGAGAATTCCAAGCTTGTGGGACAGCCAGTGAAAAGGTAGATGGAAGATGGAATGTCTTGTTCAAGGAACAATGAAACTGGAGCAATTGAATATGGACTACATGGAGGAGGGCAGTAATGTATAAGAAGATTGTAAAGGTAGGAAGGGATCAGGTTATGAAGTACTTTAAAAGAAAAGACTTTATATTTGATCCTGGAGGCAATAGGGAGCCACTTGAATTTATTGAATGGTGGGGGGATGTAAACTTCCGAGATCTATGCTATAGGAAAATTCCTTAATAGCTGAGTAGACAGGATGGACTGGAGAGGAGAGATGCCTCTCTGCCATTCACTTATGAGTTAAATGTATTTCTACATCTATCTTGTGAGTGTGCTCAAAGATTCAATCCTCATTTGTCTAGTTCATATGAATATGAGGTTGCTTTCAACTCACTAACCCACCCCCATCTTTGCTCCATGTTTATAGTCTCCTTGTGTGTTCCAATTATCTTAAATAATAAATTCTACTAACTTATTTTTCTTCCCTCTTAATCTATTTTTTCATTCCCTTTTCTTTTTAAAATTTTCTCCCTTTATGATTCTTGAAGACATTAAAGTTCAAAAGATACCATTGTTTTCTCTCTACTTTTAGGACATAAACATTTTGTCATCATACAATTCCTCTCATTTGTCAAATATATTTCGTTTTCTATGTACCTCTTGATTCCTATACTTAAATTCCAAAGTATCTACTCAGTTCTGGTGTTGACTTCACAAGTAGATGGAAGCCCTCTATTTCATTAAAGAGACATTTTCTTTTTGTAAAATAATAATCACCTTTGTCAGGTAAATTTATCTTGAGAATAAGATTTTATCTTCTACCATTTGAAAAATAATATTCCAAGCTTTCCTCTTTTTATAGTAGCAGTTACCAAGTCTTAAGTGTTCCTAATTTGGGGTCCTTAATACTTAAGTATTTTTTTGTACACTTGCACTATTTTTTTTCTTTGACCTAGAGGCTCTATAATGTTCCTAAGATTTTTCATTTTGGGGTTTCCTTCAGGAGATGACCAGCACATTTTTTTCTAGTTTTACCATGCCTTCTGGTTCTGTTAAGGAATTTTAAAAATTTATTATTCCTTGAAATTTGTTATCTAGGCTTTTCTTTGTAGTCAAGGTTTCTTTTAGTTCTTTGATTCTTAGATTATCTCTCATTTACCTGTTTTACTGCTCAGTTTATTTTTGTTAGGAGCTACCTTTCATTTGCTGATTATTTTTCCCTTTTTATGATGCATTTATTATATTTCTTTCTCATGGAGTCATTGAAGTCAATCTGGTCCAATCTAAGTTTAAATGAGTCTATTAGTTGAACAAAGTTTTGTACCTACTATGTATTCTCTTAATTCTTCTGAAACAGCTCTCGTTTTATTTATATGACTGTTTCTATATTTTTCATTAATTCTTTCAGAAATTAACTCACTCCACTCTGCATCTTCTACTTTGGCTGTTGTCAATTCCATGGAATGAGATCCTTGCTAGTATTCCTGCTTCTCTGCATTCTTTCTGTTCCCCCACACACACATCAGTTTGGGAACTCCTTGAAGGCAGAGAGTGTTTTTCTTCTTATTAATTGTATCTCCAGTGCTTAGCACAATGCCCAACACATAGTAGGCATTTTTTAAAATGTTTATTAGATTGGAAATTCTAGTAAAAATTGCAGCAAATTTGTGATTTTCTTTGAGGTTTTGCATATGAATGATGTGTAATAATTTCATCTGGGATGGTATTATTCTCATCCTTCATTCCATAGCATTTACCTGTATAGGTGTTTTTTTGTGTTTGTTATTTTTTTTTCAGCCTTACTTTCTGAATTAAGAATTAGGGTCAGGTTCATCCCCATTACCACAAACTTGGATGAAGTGATCATCTTCTTGTCGGTTCTGAACTCACTTCTATAAGTTCATTTGTTCCTTCTACTCACTTCCACTTGGTATTTCTGCACTCAGAGAACTAACAGGCATAAGTGTCTCCAGTCAGAAATCTGTTGTTTGGTCTGTCCCTAATCAGGTCACTAAGTGATCTTCTTTTGCTCTGAGGCAACCTTCATCAGAACAAAGGGTGGTCTTCTTTACCCTCTGGGTGGTCTAAAATAATACAATACTTTTGATCAGGGTTCTAGGGAGGCTCTATACCCTATAAGCCTTCTTTTTTTAGGGTGCTCTGTGATTTACTCTTGGTGTTTTCCTTATATTGGATGGTCTTCTGAATTTCTGGGTCTTCACTAGTCAGAATGGTGAATGATTTCATTTCTCCCTGGGAATTCCTGCACAGGGAACTACTTCCCCTTTCTTCATTCAGCTTTCCTTTAGAACAAAGAATTTCTGGACTCTTCAATTTTCAATGAGTCACATTTCTAAAAGTTATTTTAAGTACAAATAGTGTTTTTACATCATTTTGGAGTTCTTACAGGAAATTTAAGAATAGTCCTACTAGTTAAAAACAATATAATTACTGATATGTTGTTAATATATAAAAAAAAAATGGAAGAGTTGTTGTACCATACCAGATGGGCAAATGCTAGTCTGACTTTTTAAAAGAGAAAATAAAGGAACTTTTGGGGTAATATTAGTGAATAAATCAATATGTATTTATTAAGAGTTTACTAGTATCAAGCACTGTGATAAGTGCAAGGAATACAAAGACAAGAGGGAAAATAATCCTTGCTTTCAAGAAGTTTATATTCTTGTTAGGGAGACTACACAAACATTTCTGGATATATGCAGATTATATAAAAAGTAATAACTTTGAGAAAATGTTACACCAAACTAACTTCATTTCCTTTTTAAAAAAGGTTTCTAAACTTATTGTAGATAAGAGAAAAACCATTAACATAGTATCCTTAGATTTAAGTAATGTATTTGAAAATATCTTATCATATCCTTGTTTTTAAAAAGGACAAGAGACATAGGCCAAATAATAAAGGATTGTGTAAACAATTGAATCACCCTTAGAACAGTGGTTAATGGATCTATGCCAACATAGGTACAGATCTCAAGTGAAGTATCTATCTGTTCTTGGTTATTGTATTCAATATTTTTATTAATGATTTGAATAATGGCATAGATGATGATATACTTATCGAATTTTCAGACAACATAAACCTACAATACATGGCTAACATATTAGCCAATAGAGATAAGATCTAAAAATACCTTCATAGTCTAAATCTCATAATGTGAAATGTAATAGAAATAAATTTTAAAACCCTTAATCTATGTGATTAAAAAAGCCAACTTTACAATCATAACATATCAGCAGTATATCTATAAAGTGTGTATGTATATATTGTAAATAAAATATATAATATATGCATGTATATATATATATATTACACACATCATAGTTTCTAGTCAATAATGTAATGTGAATGAGAAAAAATAGTTCAATATTAAGCCATAATATCCAGACTAAGAAACGTGACTATTTTACTGTAGTTGTCTGGTTCTGACAACATTTGAATATTGGACTAAGTGCAGGACACTGCATTCTGGGAAGGATGTTAACAAACAATTGAATGTCTAGAGGAAGACCATGAAGGTGATGAGAGAAGTGGAAACCATGTCTAGGAAGAGTTTTTGAAAAAGGGAGATTATGCTTTAAGAAAGAGAATACTCAGAAAGAACATAAAATTTGCCTTCAGAAGTTGAAGGGTTGTTCAGTTGAATAGCTATCAAAATTGTTCTGCTTGGTGGCAGAAGGCTGAGAAAGGAGCAATAAGAGGGAGTAGGAAAATGAAGTAAATATGATTCAACAGAAAGAATAACTTCCTGATAATCACAATTGTTCAAGGTGGAATGGGTTGCTCCAGGGGTAAGTAGGGTACCCATCACTGAAGGCATCCAAGGAGAAAATAGATAGTCACTTGCTGGCATGTAGTTGAGAGGATATGTTTTCAGATATGCGTTGGTTGTTTTAATTTTCCAATGTTGGCTGAAATTCTGTGAGATTGACTGGATATAATTTTTCAGATCCTTCATAAAGAAAGTATCTTTCTTGATAAGAAAATAAGGTTTTTGTTTTGCTTTGTTTTTAAGAGTCCTAGGACCAGAATCAGAAACTTTAACTCTGGTCTCAGCTCTATAACTTACTTTTCTGTGACCTTGAGTAAACCAGTCAATGTTTCTGGGCCTTAGCTTATTTTCCTGTAAAATTGGAATATGAATACTTTCGTGCTCCATTGTCAGATTGTTGGAATTAAATGATGCAGTGTACATACAGCAATTTTAAATTTTAAAGGATTCCAAAGATGCAAAATGTTTCTACTATATTGTTCAGGACTACCTGAGTCCTAGAGGTATAGGTTTGATTTGTTATTATCTGAATGACAGGGAGCATGTGAAATTTTTCTTCAAAACCACATAAGAGATTCAAATGGAGTCAAAAGATCAACTTGAGGGGATATTCTTAGACTTTTAAAGCTTTTGTGATGAATGATACTTTCACTTTAGGCCTAAGCTGGGGAAATAGGTTAAACTCTACTATAACCTGCTCTGCCATTTTGAGTATCCTATTCTTTATATATCCAATTGATTAAAAATTATTTTTCCTTATACCACCTTAATTTCCATGTGTCCCTCTCTTCTCCCTTATTCAAAAGGTACCCCTTTTAGCAAATAACAAAAAGACACCATTAGGCAGAATTAACTGATATATTAACAGAGTCTGGCTATATGCCACTTTCCAGACCAATAGTTCTCTGCCTCTGAAAAAAAAAAAAAGAAGAGCGATGAGGAGGTGCATTTTCTGAAGTCTTTGCAGATAATCTAGATTATTATGATTATATAACATGTACTTAATATTTGTGCACCTTCTGTTTATGCTGTTGTCTCCATTATTTTCTGATTCTGCTTAATTTCCTTTGCTCCAGTTCATATAACTCTTACATTTCTCTCATTTCTTTGTTTACATTTTTCTTCTTGTGCAGTAATAATTCATAACTCACATGCACCACAATTTGTTTGGTCATTTCTCAAACAATGGACATCTACTTTGTTTTCAGTTCTTTACTTATGTGATTGTTTCTTAAAAGCTGTCCCTGACCTGCCTCTCCTGAATGTTATTCAAATGAAGAAATTATTTCAATAGCTTACGAGGGATCTATTCCAAGGCAATTGTTATACTGACACTAAATACTGTATCATTATTTCCTCTTTTAGAGTCCCACTTCTCCTGAAGATGACTGTATCAGAGATATAACAAGTAAATACTCAATGCCCTGAAGAAAATTCTACTTAGAGTTAATCTATTTAGTTCAAGAGAAACTAAGGCACTACATTTCTTTTCTCTTTCAGGGCATGTTTTAAGCAAGAACATTTTCAAGATAATGTTAAGGATCAAGGGAATTTGTGAGTTTGTGGAAAATTCTTAGATTGTCTCCTGATGATAGCTATTATCTTCTACTTTTCTCCAGCAATTGAGACTTGGTAATTCTCCCTTGTTTGGGCTGTTCATTCTAGTAGCAATCTAAAATCATCTTTCAGAATATACTTGGTCATTTTCTATATGTTACGGAAGGACTTTGGAGAGCTGAAATTTGAGTATAATATATAGCACCAGGTACTACTGTAGTCTCAGATCCATAGCTCATCTTTTTTCAAAGTCTTATTATTTCAGTACTTTGCCATCCCCAAATGTTGAAGGTTGATAGTATTTTTAAAATATATTTCCTTAGCTTTTTTATTTTATATCTGTTTGTCTGTCAGGTAAATCAAGGTGAGGAAACATGGCATACTGCATCTATTTTGAAATTCAAGTCAAGGGAGTAGTAAATAGAACATTGAACAGAATGAGGGTTTGTCTGTATAGAGGATAATTAGACTATAATCACAAAATCATAGAAGCAGCCCGGGATTTAAATTCTGGTTTCACATGAACCAGGTTCAAGTTTGGAAAAGACAGTTTCTGCCAGCTAGGATTTTCCCCTATGAACATCAGAATTTGGCTTATATCCATGGCTCAACAGAACAGGTAATGAGCCCTCTGCAATCATGAAAGGACATAAGCTAACATAACGTAGAATAGGACAAATTGTATTTAAACCACCATCACCAGAAACAACAAGAAAAACAATAACAATAGCTAGCATGCGCATAATGTTTGATGGTTTGCAAAGATTACATATGTAATTTCAAAGTAGGTACTATCATTATTGTCTATTTCACTATTTATTATTGTGTCTATTGCATCTATTTTTAGATGAGGAAAGTGAGACTGAGAAAGGTTAAGTGACAGTTAAAGAGAGCAAGCATAGAGCATTTAGGTTATATATATATATATATATATATATATATATATATATATATATATATATATATATATATATATATATATAATACATAAGATTATAAAGGAAACAATTATATTGGAATTCAGTCTCCAAAATACTAAAAAAAAATACAAACAAGTTTGTGGGTCATTGATTAAGAACTACTCTGGAGTTATAACATTCTGTTTCCCCAAATGGCCCAAGATAGTTTCTTAGCACCTTAGGAGGAAGTGGCAATTCAAATACAATATTTTCTAGGTATACTTGAAATTCTTAATAATTCCTAAGGCTCATAATGGACTATTTTCCATCAACATTCTTAAATGTAATATTTCCTCTAAAGATTAGTCAGCATTTCATTGCCTTTGGATTATATTGATATGTGTGGAACAAGTCAAAAATGAAGTTAACATTCATTAGTTGCTGAAACATAGAGTCAGGTCAGCTCAGCCTCATGACAGAAATCACTATAAAATGATACAAGTATTGTACAGATGCCTAAAACTAAGTTATTGTCAGACATAATAAGCCAAATTGTAACTGTAGAAAATTGCCCTGTCCCTTCATGAGAAGGAAAATTGATGATGACCATTCTATTTGAGAGAAGAGAATCTAGGAAGAATCTGCTTGAAGATAAATATGCATGTTAACCTGCCCCTTGGAGCTGTACACAAGGGGCAATGACTTAGAAGACTTGAATGAGGGGACCCACCTGCTGAGCAGGAAGGTTTGCTCAGCATCCCTTAAGCTCCAGGGGTCTGCCCTGACTTTGTACTGGAACAGCTTTTATGGGAAGGGGAATGCAAAACATCCAATACAGTGTTTACTGGTGCTCATGATTCTACCATAAGAAGTGAACTGTGACTGATCCTTCACATCCTCCTTCCCACAAAATCTGTTTTAGTCCAAAGTCAAGGACAGACTTCAATAACTTTAGGGAATGGAGGGGAAACTCCCATGATTATCAGCGAGGTCCTTTCCCTTAATCCTTCTGAATTGCTGATCCATGTGGGAACACCAAAAGGTAGGTTGGATATACAATATATGACTGTCATGATATGCTATGATGAAATTACTGGTAAAAAATGCCCTGAAGGAGACCAGAAAAGTATTATCTTGGTTCTTCCTGGACTAAATAAATTTGCCCTAAGGGGAACTGCATTTTAGAAACTGGTAGATGACAAGGAGTTGTTTACAACTCTCCTCTGATACTGACTTATCTCCAGAAAAAGTAGAACTCTAAAAGAGAAAAAAATGATATAGTATTTAGTGTCAGTATAACAACTTCTCTGCAATAGACCCCATGCAAGCTGCTGCAGAAATTCCTTCACTTGAAAAGTACTGAGTAGATGTAGGAAAGAAATATCTCTTGAAGATCAATCATATAAACAATATCTATATATGACAAATGTTGGGTTATAACATGTGATATATGAGATCATGTAATATAATTGATATAATACTTTACATGCTATGTAAGAAGAAAAGGAAATTTAAGTGTCTAATATGTACCAGTTACTGTGCTGCACCTCATAAAAAAATTCTCATTTGATATTATATTACATTGGTTTTTTTGTTATATTGTGTTATGTGATGTTGTTTTGTGTTACATTGTATTATTTTGTGTGTTGTGTTGTACTGTTACTCTTGTTATGTTATACTATGTTACATTACATTATGCTACTTTATGTTGTTATCTTATTATTTGGGGTTGTGTTACATTGCATCACTAGACTTCAGATTCCTTGTCTGTAAAATAAGGGAATTAGATTAATTGATTTCTAAGGTCCCTTCCAGCTCTAAATCTATGATTATCTGATTATTGCTTTATATTCAAGTTGGGGTCTCTTTCTGATACCTTCTCAGTTCTGCTTCCTCATATAATCATATGCACTATATGGATGCTTTTCTTTGCCCAATACTTATGTGGTTAAATGTCATATTATGCAATTAATTACTCCCCCCAAAATCAGAATTTGCTTCTTTACTGCTTTGCTAAGAAACACCAAATGCTTAAGTACATTTCTTCCTTTTTAATAGATAGTTATGAAAAAACAGAGGAAAAATTGTCTCCAAAAAAAAGTCTAAGCAAAAGAGAAGGGCTGATAACATCCTGTAATTGAGGGATTACTGAAGGGAAAATAGAAAATAAACATCTATATGTGTGTGTGTGTGTGTGTGTGTGTGTGTGTGTGCACGCACACACACACACATACATGGATGATGATGGAGTCCAATCAACTTCAATGGGGATTTGCTAAGATTAGTCTTTTTTGGAATTTTGATACTATCTCATTATATAGACTGTAGATATGTCAATTTGTGCTTCCTAGAGAGTTTGGAAGGTACGATCTGGGCCTAGATACAAGGCAGACTAAATAACTTTGAAAGACATTAAAACTGAGCAATGCAATAATAAACTACAAGTCTAGAAGACTGAATATGAATCATATCTCCCACCTCCTTATCAGGGAACCAATGGATTTAACATGAAGAGCAAAACATATTTTTGGATATGACCAATGTATAGATTTATTTTTCTGGTATATGTATAACTTATTATGAGGGATTTATTTTAAAATTATTCTGGTTTAATTGGGTGAGCAGTGAGAGAGAAAGAGAATACATGATTGCAGAAATTAGGAGGGATGGGATGGAGGAAGGAAGGAAGGACAGTTGGTTAGACTCCTGGAATGTGGGATTTTGTTTTGTTCAATGTTAGCATACTGACAGAATTAGAATATCACTACAATGGGGGAAAGTCACAAAATCTTTGAACCAATCTAGTCCAACACATATAAGAATAAGAATCCCATTTATGATATCTCTGAAAAAAGTCATCCAGGTTTTAATTACAGACCTTCAATGATGGAGAACATGTTACCTCCTGAGGCAGTCAACTCCATTTTTTGGATATCACTTATTATTAAGATGATCTGCTTAAAAATTTTCTAGCTGACAATTGTGTTTCTATGACTTCCACCCACTATTTCTAGGTCTATCATATGGTATCAAACAAAACAAATCTAATCTTTTTCCCATATGAAATGAATAAATGTAATTATCAAATAATTTGATTATGTTATGACACATTATGTCAAATGTATAGCCAAAGGGGAATTTAGTGATGAATCAAGCCCACTCCTTTTATAGGTGAGGAAAGTGAAAGTCTGTTGTTGTTCGATTCTTTTCAGTCATGTCTAGCTCTCCATGCCCTCATGTAAGGTTTTCTTGGCAAAGATGCTGAAGTGGTTTGCCATTTACTTCTCCAGCACACTTTATAGATTAGGAAACTGAAGCAAACAAGGTCAAGCAACTTACCCAGGGTCACACAGCTAATATGTGTCTCAGATTTGTACTCAGGAAGAAGAATCTTCCTGACTCCAGGCCCAGTACTCTATCCACTTCACTACCTAGAAGCCCTACTGAAGATTACATAGACATTAAGTTGCTGAACCAGTAATCAAACCTAAGTCCTACAACTATAAATCCATATGCTATAAAATGTTATCTTCTCTAGGCTAAAAATTCTATTTCCTTCAACTTATTAATATACCACATGTTCTCTTGTCCTCCTCTGGTTTATTCCATTCTGGTCATCCTCTACTAGGCACACATCTTTCCTAATTTATGGTCCCAATACTTAGTACATTGTATGCCAAACATTGGTCAGACTAAGAATATGTAAAATTATTACCTCACTCATTTCACAGATATTTTCTCTTTTAATGAAGTAAAGGACAACATTTTTTCCTTTAGATATCTTATTTCACTGTTGATTTGTATTGGGTTCTTTTCCATTAAAATTGTTTTTTGTCCATATCTTCTCCATTCTGTGTTTCTGAAGGTTTTTTTAACCTAAGCCTGACAATTTGCATTTATTTTCATTAAATTTCAACTTATCCAATTCAATTTATCCTTTAGAATTCTTTCAGAGGCTTCTCTTCCATCTCTCATAATCCTTAACAAAAGCTTAATTCAGTTGTCTCCTCCCATGGAGAACCTTTTCTGATCCCTCAGTTGTTAGTGGTATCTCACTCTACAAATTAAATTGAATATTCTTATCTCTTTGCTGAATGTTGTATGCTCTAAAAGCCGAATGTGCCTTAAAAGAAGGTGTGGTTTTTCATTTGTCTTTGTATAATGCAATGCTTTTGCACATAGTAATGCTTAGTAAATGCTCGTTGAACTGAATTGAACTGCATTAAATACCTTCCACATTCAAAACATTGAGAAGAGTGCTGGAAACACAAAGACAGGTATGGCACAGCTCCTGCTTTCAAGAATGATATGATCTAATGAAGGGCAATATAACCTATGCAGGGAACAATGAGACTTTTTTTTCAAAGGTAGAGCTGTTCAGGCAAAGAACCTTATGAAACTTAGGAACGAAAAGGTCATTTGAGTAAAGCAAGGTTTTGTGGAAATTGTGATTAAAGTTAAGTTCAGAAGGATAGTAGGGCATACTAGACTAAAGCAGTTGAGAACTGAGACATCATAAATTCTAATGTCCTATAAGTAAAGGGACATGATACCACCCAATTGCTAAGAATTCACATTAATAAATAAAGCTTTATTATCTCCTAAAACATGCTTCTTTAAAAATCAGTGTTAAAGTAATACCTGAGAGTGTTAGAGGGTTAACAAAGTACTGCCAAAGTTATATGGAAAATGAGGCTTTTACTGTTCTTTCTCCTTTCTCAGAGTGAATTATGAATTGCCTGACCTGACTAGTATAGCCTTCATCTAAAAAGATGGCAAAAGAACATGGGAATAAATCAGCTGTCCCCTGAGGACATGGGACAGAGATGAAAATTTGCTGACTTCTTTGAGTTCTCCCAAGAAGACAAAGAGGACAGGGAAGTTAAAAAGAGCCAAGGCTGATATTAGATAATAAAAATGTCGGTTTCAAGTTTTAGGCCAACAGAGTACAAAACAAAACAGATTTAAAGATGATCTGTTGTGATAGTATATATTACTTACAATGCTTGAGGTTGCACAGGAAACACTATACTGGCTAATTAATCACACTTCCACATTATGCCTGTCACCAAATAAACCATATTATCTTTTATGGAAACATAGATCCAATAGTCAGGGTATCTTGAAGCACAGATCATTGAGAGAAGCAAATAAATGGCACATAATCCACTCCATAATATTTTCTACACAAATAAAACTATACAATCAACAGCCCATGTTTTGACTGATTTTTAGTTTCTACATGTAACAATGTGAAAGGCATGCTGGAAAAGGGTTCAGACTAATTCAACATAGAAACATAAAATGATCACTAAATTTAGCTATCACCAAATCTCCTTATTTAAACATTGAGTTCCTCTTGTTTCTAATCTATGCCAGGCCTTTCTATGACTTCTTACTATGTAAGGTTTTTTTCTAGCATAATTCCAGTGTTCTATTAAAAGGGAAAGCTTTAGTTATTACCTTAACAGCCCAGTTAACTGAGAATTCCATGATGTGACTATTTCTCCTAGCCAGGAAGAGAAGCCTGGCTTCAAGCCCAATTTCTTCAAGCAAAGACTTTAATTTTTTCAAGCAAAGCTTTAATTTCTTCAAACAAAATCCATTCTTTAACAGATGTTCTGAATTCTCATTTCTTAGGTGATCTCTACATTTCATATCTAGAAGCATCTGAATCTATGATGGAAAACTCCAAATATGTATTTCTCCAAACTATTTTTCAGAACTACTTATGTATTTGAAGTAACAGGAATAAATATACTTAAATAAGGTAATTCTTGGATCCAACTTTAGAAGTAAAAATAGAAAAGAATGTATGTTAACCTTTAAAAAGAGGCTATTTGTATTAATTTTGTCTTTATAGAAACTGAAAAAATATAATACAGACCCAGAATTTCCTCTCCTTTTTCCCTCTCTGTTCTCATGAACTTACCTATTCTCATCACTTTACTGCACTAAAGCATTGTAACATACACTATCACAACAGATCATCTCCAAATTTCAGATTTGTTTTGTACTATGTCCCCTTTCTCTTGTGAAGCAGCTACCACCTTGATGCAAGCCCCAATTACCTCATTACTTAGACTACTGCAATAGGATTCTGGTTAGTTGGTCTCTATATCATCTGTCCACAATTCAGTTTATCCTCCATTCATCTTCCAAAGTGATCCCCTCTAGCACTATTAGCACCACTACTATTTGGCTGAAGAACTTTAAATTTGTGGGGTAAAACTTTGCTTTATATAGCTAAAAGAAAGTCTAAACCGGAATCATGTCATGCTGACCTCAGAAATCCTTTAGAAAGACCACTGTGAGGAATGCTTAAATCCTACCCACGTTTTGTTTCAAATCTACCCAGGTCATGGCTTCCCCAGAGATTTTTCCCAAATTATACTGAATGTTTATACTTACCTGTTGATATACATTTCCAGAAACCTTACCCAGAAACTGCCCTTTTCTAAAAGCTACCTGTCTATGTGCGGGCGATCCAGTTGCTTATCCTTGTACCCTTTTTTGAATTTTATATAATGTGAAACTTAACAGAGACTTAAGAGGAAGCCACAACTTTTTCTTCCTCTCTCCTCTGATGAATTAACAGTAAAATTTTTTATCAAATATTCTTCACATTTTGGGGACTTCTTTTTGACCAACAAACTGGCCAAAATTTCCTCTCCATTTTCATGATATGAAATTAATTGCAATGCAGAATTAACATAGTACAGGGTATACTCAGAGTCCTACCGCTTTTTAAGCCAAAACTTTGGGAATATTTTATTTAATAATAAAGCCTTCCTGTAAGGTCAAACTAAGTGCATATTCCAGCTGTGGAATTACAATTTTAGCATGCCTCATCACTCATTATCTTAGGATGAGACTATGGTCAAGTGCAAAAGAGTTAAATGTCTTTCAGAGAGCCCAATTATCACTTATTTACTAATCCAGGGTTCCTTATTGCCACAAGTCTTTAGCATTCTCCACAGCTGTACCTCAGAAATGGTTTTCCTTTGAATCTAAATTCACATGACACTTCCTCATAGGACACCTTTCCTTATCTCCACAATTTTTAGCCCTCTTTCTTCCTCTTCAAAGTACCTACTAGTTATATTTTTGTTTACATGCCATGTTCTCCTTGTAGATGATGAGTTCCCTGAAAATAGGGACTTTATCCCTAGTACAAAAGAAACTGGAAGAGTTCCTTTTGTATAGGAGGGGCCTAATCTGCCCTTATCCAGACTTTTGTAGAGTAATTAGAACATGTCAAGAACTTAGTTTTTATTAACTGATTGATTAGAAATTAAAAATGAATTGAAGCATCTTTCACTAACAATACTTTTGGGCATCAGTAAAAGAATCTTTTTTTTTTTACTGGAATTTAAAAGTAGGAAACAGAAAATGACTTCTGAATATGTAGGAGGCATTCAATCAAGTACCTACAATATGTCAACCACTGTACAGAGTTGTGGGAATCTAAAAACCGAAAAGAAACTGTCCTGATTCCAAAAAGCTTGAATCACAAGGAGTCAGAAAAGTGACTCCAGGGTATTCCTCTTTTTTTGTTGTTCTGATTCATTTGATATTCACTGTGCTCCTTTAGAAATAACTCATGTCTAAGCTATTTGTTGCTGAAAACTTCAAGGAAACCCAGACTTCTTCCCTACCTTTGAGTAAGTACTTAGACATTACAAACTCCCCAGTATCTCCTAAAATAATGAAATTAAGGAGCCTTGTTGAGTAATAATAATATCTGAATTTATATAGTCCTTTTAGTTTCACAAAGTGCTTTACAAATATTACCTCATTGGAGATTCACTGTACATTGGGAGGAAGTTGCTATTATTGTACCCATTTTACACATGAAACTGAGCTGTACAATAATTAAGTGGCTTGCTCAAGGTCACGTATATGAAGCTGATTATAATTCAGGTCTTCCTACTTCCAAGTCTACTGCTCTATCAACTGAGCTACCTAGTGATAGTGTCTTCTACAAAGGAAGCTCCAATGACTTTTGATAACAATTATTTTACAGATTCTTTTTTGATTGTTCTGAATTGGCTGCCAGAAAACAAATATTTGGGCTTCATTCAAAATACTTTTATCTTTAATTTGTAGAAGAACAACACCTTTCTTTTTACAGGTCTACCAGACAGGATTCACTAGCAGCATTTACAATGAAGTTTTTGATTTTCTTTCTTCATTTTGTTCCCAACTTTTCTCTTTCCCCAAATGCCTTTGACGAAGGACTTTGGATGTGCCTTCCATGGTGCATGATGTATAATGTGTTCAAGTCCAATTAAATAACAGAAAGTGTACATTATCAAATTGCTAAAGTAAAATCAAAGGCCTCTAAGCAAGGAGTTCATTCCTTCAGGGTACAGAAAGTGAAGATTAGTACATGGGACCAATCATTAAAATAATAATTAGAAACCCTATTATGCTAAGTCCACATTGACACAAAGTGGAGCAAAGAACTGAGATAGTTATCCTGATAATAAAAAAAATTTTAAATAAGTAAAGGAAAGGAAAAGGAAAAAAAGGGAAGAAATCATTTTTGCCCCTCCATCCCCTTCCCAATTTAAAGGGCACATAAAAGCTAAAACATGTTTGTCATGAATTTTGTCTTTCAATTTTCCAATTTACCATGATCATGATGATGATGATAGCTAGTATCTATGTAGCACTTTAAGGTTTGCAAAGAGATTTGAAAATACTATCTCATTACATCATCAGAATAACCTTTGGAATATTTGCTAGTATTTTCCCTATTTTACAGTTGAGGAATATGAGTCAAATAGAAGAAAAGTGACTTACTCAGGGTAACATACCCTGAGGCTGGATTTGAATTCAAATTTTCCTGATTCCACATCCAACATTTTAAATATACACATATGGGTAATATTTTATGAAGTATATAAAAATGCAAAAGGATGTGACATCTACCATCCCTCCACGGAGATGTAAATTTTAGAATAGCCATGTCTATAAAGACATAACCCAGCTCCAAGTGTATATGTGTATATATGGTGGTGATGGTGGTAGTAGTAGTAATGATGATGATGGTGGTGGTGGTGGTGATAATGGTAATGATGATAGGGATATCCCCTCTGATTTGGTTTTATCCAGCTAAATATTTCAGCTTTATTGCAAAATAGGATGTGAGAAGTTTTGAGCTTAATAAGGGTTAAGAATAACAGTCAAGAGCAAAGAGATTATCACAGCTGGTTCTGTCCAAGTAACAAAGAATACAATGCAGTGACTATTTGATATGGTACTCAATATGAGATCAGATTGAAATCCACCTGCATCAAATCTCAATGCAGACATGGTGGCCACTTTCATCATTAGTTGATGTCTGATACAAATAAGTAATGTTGTATTTCCCCAAAACATCAGTTTTTCCAACCACTAATATGTTAGATTCAAAATAATTCTTGCAATGTTTTAAAAAGTAAAGTTGCTAAAGAATTATTATTGATAATGTGTCTTCAAATGTTGTTTCCGTTTTTAAGATTAAATAACATTCCATTGTGTTAGAAAAAACACACATTACTGCTTTGAATAGAAAGGCCCCTCAAGCAGTTAAAAATACTCCAAATAAAGACCAGAGGGACAAGTTATGTCACATAAAAATAAAAATATCCAATAAAAAGTCCAGATCCAGAAAATATGATCTACTGTATTTTTCAGTGGGACTCATGTGTTCTATTATTAGAGAGGAAAAACCACTGTGTTTTCTTTATTGGAATGTTTTAGCTGTAGTTAACATTAAACTTAATGAATTAAAATGACATCTTAAAAGTACTAGTGCAAAATACATTATTAAGGTAAGAGGATTTTTCTGGAGAAAATTAGAAGCTTTTAATTCACAAAAACATAAAAAAGTTTGTGACATCAAAATATTGCATTGTATAAGTTTGCTAACAGAATTGCTAAGCTTTAAAAGCCTCATTTAGTAGCATAAATGATGATAGGTGCTGCTATTTGATTTGATCAACGCTTTACCTTGCAAGTCATGCAAAACAGCACCACATGTTTCCACTTGAAGATAATATGATAGGGAAAAAGAAATTTTCCTATGACTTAAGACCTTCATGATCAATGATTTGAGAAACTAATATGATTCTATTTTGCATTGCAAATACATGATTCTCTTGCTTTCATACTAAGACCTTGCATCATAGTTCACTGACAAAATTGGGGTCAACCCTTGTTACCTGTATTCACTATGCAATTCTACCCTTCTAATCACCTTAGCATCACCCCCATCTGCTCTTCCCCTGGCTCTTCTCCTTGCCGATGTCACCACCTTTGTATTTAATTTCATTTCCTCATATCTCTTCCAAGAATTTAGTCTTTTAATTGTTTCTCTCTCCATAAGTTTTAATCAATTCTTGACTGAGTGAATGATAAAAAAGAAACATTTATTAAATGCCTATTATATATCAGGCACTATGCCACGTGCTAAGAATACAAATACAAATTATATAATTTCCACATTCAATAAACTTACACTCTAATAGAATGAGAAAACATGTAGGGTAATAGTGTCAAGGAAACAATGTTATTGTATGGAGAGTATTAGGTATGATGAGTGGAACTAGAGGACACTTGAATGCTAGTAGAAATGCTATTATTGATTACTGTTGCCAGAATAAGAGGCAGGGGTTGGGCTAGGGAATGTGTATTTGGTAGCAGGGCAATGGAAAGATATCCCAAGATGCCAGAGGCTTTTAGTTATGGTACACTCACCAATTAAGCTCAGTTTCAAAGTAGGAGAGTATATTGTTTCATGTTGGGAGTCAAGGAAACAGCAAGATAGATGAAAAGATGGTCTGACATCCCAGGTGTATTTATAACAATGATGCTGAGCTTCCCACTCTCTATTAAATGCTCCAATAGCATGTGTCTCAAATAGCCTCTGACAACTGAAGCCCAACTCCTGGCCTTCTCGTGGCAGAACTGTTTCCACTAACAGGAGAAGGGGCGAAGGCAAGTCACTGGTACCTTAAAACCAGTTGCTTTGGGTAGGTGGGGCTCGTTAACCTTGGCAGGCAACCCATCTAGGGGAAGAAAACCCTGATTTTAATCCTCTGCTGCCTTGCAGCTATACCCATATATGGGAAAGGCTTCGGGAGTTAACCCCGAGGAAAAATCAGGAGTGGAGTCCTTTAGGCAGTTGGATGTTGGACATCACATCCCTCTGGCAACTCCTGCGGCACTGGTGCCAAACTGTATTGCCTCTGCCTCTCCTTTGCATCTGCCGTGTCTCGTGGGCAACAGCTTGCTTTCCAATTGATCCGCCCAGGCCAGCACCCTGGAGAGGACACTCTAGCTCATGAGTGTAGATACAACACAGGATGTGGCAGTTGCCGGTTATGGGTCACTCAGGAGCTGCAGCTCCCGTGTCAGACTGCACAGCCACACTGTGGCCTGTGGCTCTTCAAGGCACTGATCCATGGTCGTCCTCGACTGATGGGGACTACTACTACTACTACTTGATGCTGAGCTTCCTGTTTCCATTGCTATGTTTCAGAGTGTTCTTGTGATCTAGGGCTAGCTATGTATATCCCTAACAATTCACCCCTTCCCTTCTGCTCACAAACAGCCAGATTTTCCATCCACTAAAGTTATGTTTCCATATCACCCTTCTCTTCCACAGCTAAATTTCCTAGAAAACCTTTTCTATATCACTACTTCTACTTTGTTACCTCCCACTCACTCCTTTACCTCTTATAATATACTTCTAACCATACCACTATACGGTGATCACCAGTGAAATATTAATTGTTGAAACCTAAAATCTTTTCTCCTTCCTCATCCTTCAACACTTCTCTGAATCATTTAACACTTTTGATTAACCCCTTATTTTTGGATGTCCTCATCACCCTTACTATTTTTAACTTGACTTTCTTTTAGCTCTTCTCCTACAAGACTACTCTTTTTCAGTCTTCTTTGCAGACTCATTATCCATGCCCCCCCCCACCTCAATTAATGGATCCAGGGTTTTGTCCTGGAACATCCCCTCCCCTCACCTTCTTTCTCTCCAGGGGTCAGGAAACTGCTACCTAAACAATTGAATTCAGACTGGGGCTTGCTTTTGTGAAAGCCACAATATATATTTTTTATATTTTTAAATGAAGTTTTATTACATTAAAAAATGTAAAAAAATCATTCTTAGCTCAAAAGCCATACAAAAAGTCCGCTGAATTTGGCCCCCAGGGTGTAGTTTGCCAACTTTTGCTTCACTCTCGTCATCTGTTATGTATTCAACGTAACAAATAACACATTACATGACTTCCAAATCTGCACACTTAGCACTCATTTCTTATCTATGCTAGTCTTGTATTTCCAACTGTCCATGGAGCATCTCTATTTGAAATTCTGTAGGTATTATAAACTTAATATGTCCAAAACAGAACTAATTTATTGCCATTCTCTCCAAAGCCCCCTTTCTTCCTGTCTACACTATTTCTGTTATTTCATTAATCAAGTGTTATTAATTATACTTCCTTAAATTCTCTCACTTCTGTAACCTTTTTTCTATTTACACCATACCACCCTCATCAAAGCCTTCATCACCACTCACATAGATTTTTATAGTAGCCTTCTAATTGATCTCTTCTCCATATTTATCTTCTTCACTACATCTTTCACACAGCTACAAAATCATTACTCCTAAAGCCCAAGTCTAGGTATGTCCCTCCACTGCTCAAAAACATTGACTTCTACAGAGCAGCTAGGTGGCACAGTGGATAGAGCACTGACTCTGGATTCAGGAGGACCTGAGTTCAAATCCAACCTCAGAAACTTAATAATTACTAGCTGTGTGACCCTAGGCAAGTCACTTAACCCCAATTGCCTTACCAAAAAAAAGAAAAAAAAGGCTTCCAGTTGATAATCTGATATTATTCAACTTTTTGACCTTCGAAGTCCTTCCCCATTTTCTTTCAACCTATCTTTCAATGCTAATTACATATTGCCTTTCCTCACAACCACTCTATACTCAAGCCAAACTTATCTACTTCATAGGCCTCCCATATCCCATATTTGTGTATTTGCACAATTCAATATTCCATAGTGAGAATGTTCTCTTTGCTCACCTTCACTTTTCAGAAACCTGAACTCCCTTCAGGGGTCATCAAGGAGCCTTTCCCCAGTCATTAGTATTCATCCCTAAATCACGGTGTATGTGTTGGCATATATCCTAAGTTATTTACCTCTGAATATATTCAATCTCCTCTGTAAAGTGCTAGATCTTTGAGATCCAGACTCTCTCACTTTTATATATATATATATGTACCCAGTGCCATAAATGAAAAGGAATCTGTACTTTAACCTACTCACCAAGTGGTTTTCCAGCTCTGCGCATGAATACTCCACCCCTTTACCTGAGTTATTTTGCATGACATTCTTATATTTCCTTTAATGCCACCAATTAGAAGTTTATTTTATAAGAATCATGTTATAAAATGCAAATACTATTACCTAGCATTTATATAATGTTTTAACATTTACAAGGTGGTTTAGAAATATTTCATTATCAAAACAGATCTAGAGGTTGGTACTATTATTATCTGCATGTTACAGTTGAGAAAGTAAGGCAGATAGAGGCAAAGTGACTTGCCTATCATCACATAGTTTGTAAGTTTTTGAGACCAGATTTGAACTTATTCTTCCAGCATCCAGGTCCCATACTCCATCCATTGTGCTACCTAGCTGCTTCAGTAATACAGAATGGTTAAGGAGTTCTTAATCATTCACACTCCAAAATTACTCATTTTAATCATGTTTATTTTTAGTGCTAACACACAGCTGAAATCCTTTGCACTGAGGGAATGGAGGTTGTCATTGGGGGAAAGGAGGAGATGCTAGGAGGAAAAAAGAAATTTTGGACCTTAAAACACATTTTAATTTAGGCCATTTCTTTTATATTTTACCTTCAGGTACTTCAATGAAGGATATAGAATGTAGAACAATGAGAGGTCATAGGGATGTGATGAAAAAGGTTCCCTGGACATGTTTAAAAGGTTCATAAAGGGAGATTATAAAGATTGTGTCCAATAAGAGACAGAGTGTGTCTAATGAGGATAAGTAAAATATGCATTGCCTTGGAGACTTTAAAATCTGAACAAGAGATCTACAAAGCATAGCAAGTATGATGCAAAAAAAAAATAATACTATAACAATAGGCCAATAATTCACAGTAGGTTTTATCTAATAAGAGGGGCAACAATAAAACTTTTGGCTTTAGAGATCTACTCATGAATATACAAAATAAAGGTAATAAAAAGTAATTAGGAATTTTTGGAGGTAAATTAAGTTTCATATGAATCTCAATGAGACTTGAAAGTTTGTGATTCATTTCTGTATCACAGTCATTTTCTCCACTCTTTCTATAATTTTCAACCCCTATCTGCTCATTCCTTCTATGACCATGTGAGGTTATACTTTATACAGTGGTAATTGATCATATATAGGGAATGGCAGAGTAGTTTTATCTATTAAGAATATATAGTTTTACGAGGAAATCTACCAATCCATCAGAATGTACAAATGAATTAGAAAACATTCAGGTGATAATCAGGAGAAATAGAAACAATATTATGATGGAAATGTAATATAGACACATATAGGAGAAAATAAGATGATGAATTTAGTAAACATTACAAACTTGGCATACAGGCATGAATAATAGTGATGGGGAACTTGATGTATGCATATCTTCATAGCAACTAATCAATTCTTGGCTTACCTTAATAATGCTATTAATTTTAAAAAAAGTAATGATGAGAAATGCTCATAAAAATCTGATTCTGAACAAGGAGAAACTGGTTTCTGCTGTAAAAATGATGGAAACATTAGGAAGAACCGATTTGTGAAGAAAAGAGAACAGGGCTTAAAATTAAAGGATCTGTATTAAAAAAAAAATCAACTCTGCTATTTATTACCTACATCATCTTGGAAAGGGCAACTAGGTGGTTATATGGAAAGAGTATGAAGCCTACTAGGAAGACTAGGTCTTCCTGAGTTCAAATCTGGCCTCAGACACTTATTAGCTGTGTAATCAGGGGAAGTCACTTAACTTCATTTGTCATAGTTTTTCATCTGTAAAATAAGCTGAAGAAGGAAATGGTAAACCACTCCAGTATCTTTGCCAAGAAAACACCCACTGGGTTCATGAAAAGTCAGACAAAACTGAAACCAACTAAAGATCACCACCACTACTACCACCACCTTGGAGAAGTCACTTAGGCCTAACTTTCTGGGCCTTAAATTCCACATTTTTAAAATGAAATGTTTAGACTATATGGTCTTTAAGAATGTTTCCAATTCTAAATTCTATTAATGTATAAGTTACCACTGAAGCTTACAATAGAATTTGTGATAGAATAGGCTAATAAATTTGGTCATAGCAGATTTCAAAGCTTTGAACAACCAATAAGTAACATCTAACATTCTCATTTTCTATTGAGGAGGTCAGTCCAAGAGGAATGAAAAGCTCTTAAGAATGATTTTTTTTTCTGAAATAGAGAAAAATAATCCCAATATGGAAGGGGAGGGTCCTACCCAAAGAGACTCATGTGGATATAAAGAAAGCTTATCAAATAAAATTTTGAAATATAGTTATACAAGATAAAAGCCAGGGATGGTAACTGAGAATAAAGGAAGTAAAGTAGTATGGTTGTGTAATAATAGTGTTAGAAACAATAGAGCACAGAATATAATGTGTTTTAGAAGCAGAAAACTTATTGATGATAATAAGATCAAAAGTATGGCCATTCTTCAGTGTAGCTTAGGTAGAGTATAGGCATAGAAAATAGGAGTGGAATGTACTACAGAATTAGGAAGTTATGGTGGTTGAGGTGACACCAACATATATTTGAACATTATCTAGGATAAAAACAGGACGTGGTCTAGAGTGGAAAATTGCAAACATTTTGCAAACTGATGATGTCTTGTCAAACTCCAAACATGGATTGATCCCATCATCAAATATAGCTAATTCCATTTATGCGCTGCTGAATGGAAACGGAGAAAATCATGAAATTATAAAGATTGGATTGATTACAAATATTTACTATCTTAACTGGACCCTCAGTGCAATAAGACAATCCTATCAATCCTCCCTCCAGTGAATGTTCCAAACCTCTATCCTTTCTCCAAGTCTCTCATGCTGCCAACTCTCCAACCATCTGAGCTGAGAACCTCACTTCATACTCCAATGAAAAAATGTAAGTCATTCGTTGAGAACTCCATATTTTCCTTTCCTTATCTCACTTCTCTATAACATCCCACAGTATCTCTTTCTTTATCCCAATAACTATTTATAGTACCCAACAGAGCACATAATAAATTATTGGAGGTTTGTTAATTAAGTTTTTTTCTTTTTGATTTATAAGAACATCGCCTCTATACATAGATGCAACTAGATGCTGCAATGAATAAAACACTGACAGTGAAGTTAGAAAGATGAGTTCAAAACCAGTCTCAGATACTTACTAGCTGTTTGACTTTGGGAAAGTTACTTAACCCTTGTATGCCTCAGTTTCCTCATCTGTAAAATAGCTTGTTGTGAAGATGGGATAATAGGTGCAAACCACTTTGAAAACCTTAAAGCATCATATAATCCCTAGTTATTATTATTGCCATTACTTATTCTTGATTCTATCCCTTCTCATCTTTTCTAGAATATTGTCTCAATCATTATCTCAACTCTTTCTGTAAGTTAGGCCAATAGTCAGAAAGAGGTTTGATATTTTAATAACTTTTTGAAAATTATTTTTTTCTTTATGTCCTATATAATTCCTACATATACTGTATATGATAATATGGTATTGCAAATTAAAAACCAAAAAACTGAGTTATTAAATATTGAAACTGTTTCATGAGTTTGTGACTTTTGGCCCACACTGTATAATCTCTAATCTCTCCCTACCTACTTATTCCTTCTCCACTGCCTACAAAGATGCTTGTTTTTTCAGTTTAAAAAAAAAAAAACAAGAAAAAAAAACACTAGAGTTTACCATTCACACTTCTTATGCCTCTCCTTACTTTGTCTACTAAATTCCTTGAAAAAGTCATCTACAATCAATGCCTTCACTTCCTTTCCTCTCATTATCTTCCAAGCCTTCTACAATCTGATTTCTAGTCTCATCATTCAAACTGAAATTGATCTATCCAAAGTTACCAATGATCTCTTAATTGCAAAATCTAATGATCTTTTCTCAGTTTTCATCCTTCTTGATCCATCTGAAGCATTTGACATTGTGATACAGTTTCTCCTCCTGGATAACTCTCTCTAGGTATTTTTGTGACTATTTCCATTACTAGATCTTCAAGCATGTCATAATGGGGACCCTTAAAATCTCCGTTCTAGGAATTTTTCTCTTTTCTTTTTCTATACTCTCTTGTTAGTGCTCTCAGTATTTACCAATTATCTCTATGAAGATGATTCCCAGATCTGTTGATCCTGCTTAGTCTCTCTCCTAAACTCTAGTCCTATAAAACCAGCTACTTATGGGGTATTTTAAACTGGATATTCCACAGGCATTTAATAATTTAACATATCCAAAAAGTAATTAATTATATTTTATTACAAAGCCACCCCTTGTAGAACATTTCCATTATTGTGTATGGATTAAGCATTCTGGCCGTAACAAAGTTTGCAACCTCAATGGAACTCTTAGCTCTTCTCTCTTGCTCACCCCATATATAAAAACAGTTGTCAAATCTTGGAATTTATTCCTCTACAAAATTTCTCATATATTTAGATTTTTTCCCCTTATTCAGCCATTCCACAAGTTCAGATGCCCACCACTTCTTCCTTAAACTAATGTAAAAGTTTCCTCATAATTGTTCTTCCTGCATCATCTCCCCCCACTCCCATTTACCTTCCACACAGTTGGTAAAGTAATGGTTGTAAAACACCTGAATATCAGAAAAAAATACATACAGCCAATATATGTCTATTTACTTATTTATAAATAATATACATAAATGGAGGCAGAATGGAGTAGTGGGTAGAGAACTATCCTCAGAGTCAGGGAGATCTGAGTTCAAGTTTATCTTCATTGCATACTGGCTGTCTAGTTCTGAGTAAATCAGTTCATGCATTAGTTCCTGGGGCAAATCTCTAAGAATATAATTTGCAGAAAGTTGTTGAAAATATTAGTAGGGGAGTGTTCCTCTGAAAGTTCTCTTTGGCTAACAAGTCACAGTTCTAGTTTTTTTTTTTTTTCTAAATGTCCTACTCAAGAATTACATACGAAGTAAACCTAACACAAAATTAGAAAATAAAAAGGTTGAGATAAAGGCAAAATGATGCTTTGAAAATAAAATTGCATTTATTAATGGAATAAAACATTTTATTATCACTAAAATATCAATAATTATACATAAGTGAGAATGTGATTGAAAATGATTGCTTTTTTAAAAATCTTGATTTTAATACTATGTAATAGGGCAATTGAAAGGAGTGGTTCTAAGTTCAACTTTTTTCAATACCTAGTTCTAATGGTTGTGAAAAAAATTTACCTAACAAAGATATGTAGGTCCAAATGGAATAAGGGCATCTTTGGTTATCCTTAATTCAAATCACAATATTTATTTTTTTCTAATTCCCTCCACCAATTATGCAAAAGGTTTCTTTTTTTAAAATTCTACTAGTAAATTTATTTCAATAGTATATATAGGTATATGTGTATGTATATGCATATTTATGGATATATATATGTATATATATATACACACATATACACATGCATATGTATGTATGTACATAATATAGTTGGCAAAAAGGCCCATGCCCGACTATCATGGGGAAGGTGGTAAGTCACTAATTTTCTTACCCTCTAATTATCCTATGGGATCATGCCATACATGTTGCATTGGGAATGTGTGTGCGCCATTTTGGAAACAACTAGCTTGGATGATAAAATAGTTACTTGATTTGGAACATTCTCAGTTTGTTATGATGTATTCAATAATATGTCCTAAAGAGTTGTATTCACCCCTGTGATATTTATTATATTTTATTAATACCTTGAGTTAAGGCTGGATGCTTATCAAATATTGAAATAACACCAAGCTGAGAGGGATAGATAATGTGTTGGATAATAGAAATGAAATACATAAGAACTTCAAAAAACTAAGCCAAAGGTCAAATCTAAGAAGAAATTTAACTAACGTAACCTCTTGTACAGGATAGGAGTCAGTTTGGAGGTGGAAGGAGAAATCAAATGCACATAAATAAAGAATGGGCAAAGTATAATTAAACAAAAGTTTTTACTGAAGAGATCTGAGGCCTTTAGTGTATAGCAAGATCAACATAATACAAAAATAATTCAGTATTTTGGCATGGAGAGCAAAAATCCTAATGGAGGTTTAGGTTGCATCGAGAGCCATGTTGTCTAGAATGAGTGAGGCACATCAAGAGGATTGTGTTTCGTTCTTAGCAACACAAATCACAAAGCATTTTGCCAAACTGGAATCTGCCCCAAGGATGCCAAGTAGGATGGTGAAAGGTCTAGAAGCCATATGAGGATCAGATTTAGGAACTCACATAATTGAAGATATTATAGATGTCTTCTAATATTTAACATATGGAAAAAGAATCAGACCCAAAAGGTTCTATTCCAAAATGATAGAAATAGAAACAATGAGTAGAAGGGTCAGAGAAGTTTTTTGGCATTTTTTTTTTTAAATAAGGAAAAACGACTTGCCAAATTGAGTTGTCCATCAGTAAGATTTCATCAGAAGGTGACATGTTTTCTTGAACCAGAAGTCTTAAAATATAGACTGGATGATTACTTTTCCAGAATTATGAAGAAGAGATTTCTCCTCATATTTGATATGAATCATATGAATTTTAGCATTCTTTTCAACCCTGAGATTTTTTGATTTTGTAAAACCTTTGGAACATTGACTGTTTATAGGACTTACATGTATATGGTATTCAATAAAGTGGCAGCTAGTTAGTGCAGTAGATAGAGAGCTGGCCCTGGTGTCAGGAAGACCTGAGGTCAAAACCAGTTTTAGACATATATTAACTGTGTAAACAATCATAAGTTAATTAACCTTTCTCATCTTTAGTTTCCTGATCAGTAAGATGGGGATAGTAATAGTATCTACTTCCTCTGGTTGTTGTAATGAGAAAATGTGATATTTGTAAAGTACTTTGAAATTTTAAAGAACTAAGCTATTACCATAGTTGTCAATTAACCAATGCAAATAAAATCGAATAGAACTAATGTTTGTGATGGGTTGACCTAGTGAACATAGGAGTCTCCCCAGTCTACTTTGTATCCTTTACCATGGATATAACATATATGGTATTTATAGGTTCCACATTCTGGTGTTATTTCAAATCAATTGATGATGACAATGAAGAAGAAGGAAGAGGAGAAGGAGGAGGAGGCGGAGAAGAAGGAGAAGAAGAAGAAGAAATAAAAAACTAGAGCAAAACTGAGTCATCTGGAAAAGATAACTTATTTGGTGAGATAAATCAAATTGAAATCTTAGCCTTATCACTTTTACCTTTATATGGTATTTATACCTTTTAACATTGGTTGTAATTACAGTGTTGTTACAGTATATATTTTGCTCTTGGTTCTGCTCATTCCATTCCTCATCAGTTTATAAAAGTTCTTAAAATTCTTCATTTTTATAATATTGATGATATAGTAAATTCTTCTCAGTTCTGCATCAATTCACAGAAACATTTTCATATTTCTTGGAATTCATCTATTATATTATTTCTTATAGCACACTATCACATTCATATAACAATTCATTTGGCCATTTTTCAATTGAATGAAATCCCTTTAGTTTTCAGTTTATTGTTTACATGAATAGAGCTGCTATAAATATTTTTGTACTTATAGAACTGTTTTCCTATTTCCTTGATCTTTTTCTAGTAGTGGTATAGCTGAGTGTCTAACCAAATTTCTTTCCAGAATGTTTCTATGAATTTCCAGGTCCACCAGTAGCAGATCAATGTGCCTGTCTTTCCAGAGCCCCTCCAACATTATATATATATATATATATACACACATACATACATACACATACATATACATACATACACATACATACACATACATACATACATATATTTCTTTTTTGTCCAATTTACCAATCTGATGAGGGTTTAGTAGAATCTCAGACTTGCTTTAATTTTTATTTCTCTGATTAGTAGTGACTTGGAGTATTTTTTATAAGCATATAAGTAGTTTAAGTATTAAATACAAAGCCCATTCATAATTCCAATGATGAAAATTACTATCTGCCTTCTGAAAGGGTGATAGATTTAGAGTACAGATTTTTATTGATACATGCATACACACAGAGATGTACATGTGTTTAGATAGATGTTTCTGTGTATGCCACCAATTAGGGAATTTGTTTTATTTAATTATACATATTTGTTACAAGGAATTTGTTAATCCTTTTTATTTTCCTCCCAGTCATATTATAAGTAGAAATGAGAGAAAATAAACATCTGATCATTTAAAAATAGAGCTGAAGGGGTGCTACAGCTTAGAACTGTTGTATATAATACTAGTGACACTCATAATATTGTTAATTTTATTTAATTGTTTTACTTGTTGTAAGACTACTCATGGAGTGGAAGTAATCTAAATTTTTGTAATATATGTTTGAAATGCACATTAATAAAGTTTAAAAAAAAAACCTTTTATGACCTTGGGTACAGACATTTATCCTCTCTGTGGTTAAATATTATTATTTTTAAAATGAGGATATAGGGCTAGATGACCTCTAAAGTCCCTTCCCATTCTAAATATATGATCCTATAACATGATATGGTAGTTTAATACCTGTATTCCCCCACCTCTTGCAGATGTTTTTGTAGACAGATTTTCGGTATGAAATAATGTGGCCTAAAAAGCAGCCAACATGGGAGGAAGCCCTGTAGCTTGTCACTTTGGTAAATAATGTCATAAGTCCTAGATCTTAACTGAATCTGATAGAAGACTTGTGTGTTCTAGCTCTCTACATACTCAAATATAAATTCCCCAAAAAATCACTGGCTGTCCAAAATATTTCACTGAAAATCATTGAAATGTGTGTGCTTTGTTGGGGAAAAAATAGGGCAAGCTCACACAAAATAATTTGCTCCTGTGCATTTTTTCTGTGGGCTTTCACCCCCTTATTTTTACTGTTGTTTGCATAGTTTTCTCAGACATGATGGATTAGGTTTGGAGTCCAAACACAAATTCTTTCAGTGACAGGTTGACTGAAGGCATTTGCCTTAATAAGGTTCTACTACATCTGGGGCCTTGGACAACAAAGAAAGCAACTCAAATATGCATCCTCATGCTCCAGTTGATGCTCCAGTGTGCCTTTCTTTTTCAGGCCATCTTGATTAAATGCTGCCCAAAATGGCTAAAATTGAGCAACATGTTAGGAAGAGCACACAATGCCTACAGCAACAAGAAAAAAGGTGTTTTTACTATTGTACAATTTTAAAAACACTATACTTATCTCAGGTAACAGAATATATTAAATACCACATCTCCACTAAATCTTTGCTTGTTGTCGTTTTTGTTTGTTTTTTGTTGTTGTTTTTATTAGTGCTATTTCTCAAAAGCCTCAAAAGCATGTCATGGATAAGTCTATAAAAACAAGCCTTCAGTAGTTTCTGAGAACTTTGGAAAGTCCCCCAAACCCTGAAACTCAGAAAACATTCAATCAAATCCTGAGCAAGCTAGTTTTTCTGTTAGTATATTGCTACAAATTGCCACATTTAAAGCACATTTCAGAGGAAAATTCGTAAAGTATCTTAGCTGCTATTTCTAATGAAGAGGACAAAGATCACTTACGTATATGGATTTTTTTTCTTTCAACAGAAAAAAATCAATGTAGTAAAATCTACTATCTGGAAGCCTTTAAAAGTCCACATAATCAGCCAAGCCTAGAGCTATACAATTATATCAGAAAAAAAATGGCACCCAAATCTTTCAGGTAAGGAATCGTGGTGAGGGTCTTGCTTTGCAAAGCATAGGAGCTCCTAACCCAGATTCCAAACCAGTTCTTCCCTTTATTTCCAATCTCCCATTGCCCTTGTGACTATATATTGTAATGATTGGAATGAGCCACCTGCTGGAGACTTACTGTAGCAAAGCTCTGCCATGAGGAGAAGGACTCTGAGGGCAAACCATGTGGTTAAGGTCCTTAGCATCAGGAAGTAACATTTGCTCATGGGTACTCTCTATCAAGGCTACCAGCCAATCAACTTGAGGAGCCTCTCATTTCTGGGAGGGGGACACGAAGTAGGAAGCAGACGCTGGTGGAGGGGTTCTCTCTCTTTTGGTTCCTGACCTCGCCATGGCGGGTTAGATGATAGGGTCTCTTAGAAATAGTTAGATTTTTACCTTTCTCTCTGATCCTAATGCTCTTTAATAAATACTTAAATATTTAAATACTCTTACTAAAGCTTATAATTTATTGGTGACCACTCATTAGATTTTACATAGTTTAGCTAGAATTTTAGTTCTTTAAAGATGGCTGACCACAAGGAGCATAGCTGAACCTCAGTCTCCTGATCTTCTGGTTGGGTAAGAAATTTCCCCTACCCTGTCCCTTTAAACTGCTAAGTATTAGTTGTTTTTCCCTTTGAATTTTCAAATGGTTTTGTTCAACTCCCTAAATACCCTATTTCTGATTTCATTCTGTTTAACCAGACAAATGGGGGATAAGATCATGTTAATGCTTTGTTTTTGTGGATTTTCTCTTTAATTTTTGTTAGAAGAGCCAGCAAGGTGCTCACACAAGGGAATATAAATATGCCCCCCTCTCCCAACCATGCTTTTTAAGAGAAACCTCTGATTCCTGTAGCTTTTCCAAGTTCTAATGCTAATTGTTGCTCTAATTTTGCATGCCTGGAGGCTTCTCTAAAAGCCTTTAATCCCCTAGAAGCAGGGGAAGGGGAAACCAGGCCTGAGTTCTGGGCTATGCACCATGTAGGAGAGGTGGTCCCCTCCCCTCCTCTTGGGACCCCACCTCCTATGGTGCCACCTCCCTTGGCCAAGTCCCTTGATCCTCCTGCCCAGGAGATCATGAGATCTAAACCACCTGTCTCAGGTCCTGATCTTGCACATGCACAGCTTTCTCTACCTGCTTTTTCAGCCCTACCACAACTAAACTGTGATTCTGACTCAACTTTAGAAAACCCTTTAAAACCCATATATGTTCCTTTTGTTCGTAATTTTGTTAATCTGCTTTTGTCTTTAATTAGTAACCTTATAAAGCATTTGTATTATGAAAGGACTGTCAGACAATATAGAGGGGTTAAAGAAAAACTTAAGGTGAATAAAAATGACAATCATCAACATAGTTCAAGACTCTGCTTCTTTTGCCGTGGAAGGGTACATATTTTACAGAAATGTAGAAGTAAGCAGCAAGGTATTGATATGAGTATTGGGCATTTTAGATATCGGAATCAAAAGTGTTCTAAATTCACTCAGAGTAATGTCAGTTCAGAGGCTACATAGGATTTCTATGCTATTACATCTACATTTTGAAATTAATGGTATGGGTTTATTTTCATAGAGATTTTCATGCTTTTTGAGATTGTTTTATAGTTTTTTTTAAAAAGAAGAATATTTGCAAAAGCTTTTTATAGTTATGTGATCAAGTTTATATTTTATAATACTCTTATTAATATTAAGTTCATATTCATTTAGATTTCCCTAGTTTGAATTTCATTGTCTTTTATTGTTCCATGTGTATTTTCTTCTATTCATTAATCTATCTAATTTTGAAACAATGCAAGATGGTTTTGATTTCATAATACAATGTTAATTCTGGGAGTATTGTGCTCCCATATTCTGAGTTGTTTGTTTTTGTTATTTTTTTTCTGTCATCTGATTATTTGATCGAACTCTATAAAGCATTTCCCTGGCAAATTGGTTGCTATGGCAAGTGCAAATTGATTCTAGAAATATTATTTTTGATAAGCATATTAAAAAAAGGGGGAACAGTTGTAAAAGTTTTCTTTTTCTCAATATGAACATGCATCATACATCATACAGCACTCAGATTGTCAATTAGCATTTTTGTCAACTAGCACACTTCAGTGTACTGTGGGAATGGGGGACCCCTGAGACACCACACTACTGGGGGTGGAATAAAAAGATCCAGAGATGGGGCACCCATGAGAAGCAACTCTGGAGTATCAAGAAGTGCTTCTAGTAAAGTTAACTCAGGGTTGGGGCAAGATGCAGAGGAGTTAACATATCATCTATAGAGTAAGTAAGGAGGATGAAGATAGAGTCTTACACCTTCATGTTTTAACTAATTGTTCTTTATAAATAGGTCCTAAGACCACTTGTTTAAATACCAGGGAACTTTTTGTCAGCATAATCTAATTTTGGTGAAACCACAGGACAAATCCCCAGTTGTCTTGGATTGGATTTTTTTACCTGCCAACATAAAAGGCTTAATCTGTTCTTGGGATTCATGGCCCTTACAATTCTGCTCCTACCTCCTACAAAATTAGCCGCTGTCTTTTATAGTATTAAGTGTGAGTCAGTATAGTACATTGAATAAAGAGTTGGCTTCAAAGTCAGGAATACAATAAGTACTACCTCTGTCACATTGTATTATCCTGAATTAGTCCCTTAACCTCTTATTGCCCCAGTGAATTATATAAAATGATAAATTACAGACAGGTGCTGATCTGTGCTTTTAGGAGTTTACACACAAGGGTCCCTACATCACTGAAATTATTGACCCAGAAAAACAAGAGCAGTGCAACTGTAGAAGCATAATATGTAGTACCAGATAATGAAGCCCTGGCTTTAGAGTTTGGAAGACCTCAATGCCAATCCCTCTCCTGAGACCTATTGGCTGTGTGGACTTGGGTGAATTTCTTAACCTCTCAGTGTCCCAGGAAACTTTCTAAGACTATCAATGTAAATTTAAGTGCTGATCTGTATTGGTTACTAGGAGTTCCTTCTAAAAAATGGAATCATAGGTCTGAACCAGAGCAGAAGAAAGGTGAATTAACTGTTAGGCCTCCTTGTTCCTCATTAGTTCCCATCTGTGAGAGATGTGAAGCTTTGAGATCTCTGCTCTGGGTAAATGAATGTTACCCATATGATAACATTATTTTTAAACCATGAAGAGAATTAAGATAGACATGTTGATTAATCACCCACACTCATAGCAACTGTGCATTTTTGTTGATACAAAGGAGTTTAATTCTTTTTTGTCCATGAAATTATTAATGTGCACTATGATGATGGAGCATTTATAGCAATTCACTAGAGAGCTTTGGGGTAATCTTTTATGCACACAATTGACTAAGTGTAGATTATTCACTCTGATAAACAATTCTGCCTACAATTCTATTATCTATGACTTGACAATCCAATCTGATTTTAAATCAAGTACTTGCCACTTTGGTTTAAGATAATAAACAGTAGCTCCAGGACAAGGGATTGTGATTTTATACTAAGGGGGTCAAGAGAGTCAGGAACCTAGTAATTCAAAAGTCTCATGTTCAGGTGCACAAACATAAGTCTTCTAAACCAACAACAATATTTGGTCAACAAATCACATACTATAATCCGTATATTTTGGTGTAAAATTCAGAAGACCATCCTGTTTAATTTAGGTTTTTGCCACTTCTGGAATCTTGGTATGCTTAACCTTCTTATTTCATTATAAGAAATATCATAATAATTGTTATTAGGGTAAATTTACCCATGCCCAGGAAACTGTACAGAGCATATAGACATTTATTTCAGCTTTTGAGTGGGTGGGAATCTATCCTGACAGAATCTGGGCTAGTAAGAATCAGAGATATTTAGTTGCTAATCCCAGTCTGTTTTTGATGTTCCAGAGGTACCTTGGGAATCTGGTTCATGCCCAGAATTTCTTTATGGTGCCCTATGACCACTGTCATCTGTCGAGTTTTGTCATGCATCATGAAGAGTACCAATAACGCTTTAGAATAGAACATAGCCCTGATTATAGGACTCATTTACTCAAAAACCTTTAATGGTTCCCACATTATCTATAAAATGAGGTTTAAAGTCCATAGCCTGGCATTTGGTTTCAACCTACATTTATAGCCTGACTTCTCACTCATATTCTGGATGCATTCTATACTCTAGGTAAATTTTGCTCTTCACTGTTCTTATATTTGTCCTGTGCTTTCTTGCCTCTGAGCCTTTCTTCATACAGATTCTGCTATCTAGAAAGTACTCCTTCCCCACCGGCATCTCCATCTGTACAAACCTGATTCACCTTTTAAACTCCAGCTTAAATCCCAACTTTTGCATGAAGGTACCCCAGTGCTTGTCACTAAAATTAACGGCTCTCTCCTCATCATATATTCCTTTGGGCACTTATCTATTTCTACATTATTCTATGATAATCTGTTCACATGTCATCTCCTTCTTAGATCATAAGCATTTTTAAGAGAAGATATTGTACTCAATTCAGCTTTCTATGCCCTAGCATCTTTGCATAATCTTTCTATACTTAAGCAGCTGGGCAATGTAGTGGACAAAGCACCAGGTCTGCCGTCAGAAAGCTCTGAGTTCAAATCCTAAATCAGACACTTACTTTGACTCCGAGCAAAGTCCTTAATCTATTTTTGCCCTAGTTTGCCCATATGCTAATATGGAGTTAATAGAACAGTATGTATCTCACAGGATTATTATGAGGATTAAGATGGAGATAACATATGGAAAGTGTTTTACAGATATTAAAACATTATATACTACTACTACTACTACTACTACTACTAATAGTACTAATACTAATACTGATGCTAATACTACTATAAGTCAGTTTCTATTCCTGTGCCCTGCACATACTTGGTACTAAATAAATTTGTTTTAAATTGAGTGGAATTGGGGCAGCTAGATGGCACAGTGGATAGAACACCAGCCCTGGAGTCAGGAGTACCTGAGTTCAAATCTGGCCTCGGACACTTAACACTTACTAGCTGTGTGACCCTGGGCAAGTCACTTAACCCCAACTGCCTCACTAAAAAAAATAAAAATAAAAAAAAATTGAGTGGAATTGAATTATGCAAAATATGAAGGAAAAGAGAACTTAGACACCATCTAGGTTCAGTGTGGTTACATGATTTCCTCATAGTCAACCAGAGTTAATGGCAGACTCAGATGTAGAACATAGATTTTCTGATTCTCAGATTAGGGTTTGTTGATTGGTCATGCTCCCTCAATTCCAAAATCTAGAGAATCTCACATTTCTCATAGGGTATATAATTTATCCTAATAATATCCTGTAAAATAAGTCCCATTATTTCATTTTTCAGATGAAGAAACCAAAGCCAAAAGTGATGACAGCCACAAATATTTTGGCAAAGTCAAGCAGCAGGTGGAAAAAAATGACACTTTATTTTTCAACAAAGAAATGGTTGGTGTGATCAGAAGGAACCAAGGGATTGATATATGAACATGCAATGTGGAAATACATGTAACTACAAATACACAAATATCAGAAACACAGACAAGCACATAAGTGCACATGCACTGAACTCTGGTCATTTTTAACTTCACTTCATATTTCCTCTGTTAAGGTACCCTGGAATGTGTTCTGACTCCTGAATCAGAATCCCACCTCGAATGATTATTACTTTTTTGACCAAGAGCAATTCACTAACCCTCCCTGGATCTCAGATTCTTTGTCTTTAAAATAATAAGATTCCATTAGATGATGTCTGATGTCATTTCTACCTCTAAATCTATGATCCTATAACTTGAGTACAAATCCTGACTTTGACACTCACTATGTATATGGTTCTGCATAGGTTACCTAACTACCCTGAACTTCACTTTTCCCATCTAAAAATAAGTATTGAAACAAATGGCTGCTGAAAGTTCATCTAGCTTTAAAGCTATAAAACTATTATAATATTTCTTGCCTTGAAAAAGTCTGGACCCATGACTTTATCAATCCCAAGTTTTATCAGCTCCCAACATAAAAACTTTCTCTACTGATATAGATAAGCAATTCGTCTGCACCTTAAAGTTTTTTTTTGTTTTTGTTTTTTTGTTTTTTTGTTTTTTTTGCGGGGCAATGGGGGTTAAGTGACTTGCCCAGGGTCACACAGCTAGTAAGTGTTAAGTGTCTGAGGCTGGATTTGAACTCAGGTACTCCTGAATCCAGGGCCAGCGCTTTAACCACTGTGCCATCTAGCTGCCTCTGCACCTTAAAGTTTTAAAGATTTGCCAGTGCCATTGTTAAGTGGGTCTGAGTTTGAACACAAGTTTTCCCAACTTTGAGTCCAGTCCTCTACCCATTATGATGCAGGGCAGGGTCTGTATTACTCTATTCTATTCTTTTTTTTTTATGTATGAGGTATTTTATTTTTTTTCCATTACATGTAAAGATAGTTCTCAACTTTTGTTTATACATGCTTTACAATTTCAGATTTTTCTCCCTCCCATGCAATGGTACAGAAGAGTTCCAGGGAACTCATGATAGAAGAGGATCTCCAAATCCAAGAAAAAAAAAGAAAGAAAGAACTGTGGAGTATAGATGCTGATTGAACCATATTATTTCTTTTGTTTTGGGTGCTGTTGTTTTTTTTTTCTTTCTATTTTGAGGTTTTGCATCACTGCTCTGATTCTTTCTCTTGTAACAGGATTAATGCAGAAATAGGATTAATGTTATTATGTGTACTCTATTCTATTCTATCCAATTCTACGGAGGGTATGAGCAAGAACAATGGAGATAGATATGGACAAGGCAAGAATGAAGGATGAAAAGTGAACAAGTTTGTTTGAAACAATAATATGTGAAAGGGAATAATATGGGATAAGGCTGAATGTATATGTGGAACTATACTGTGGAATCCCATGTGTGACAATGATGGGAATCTGTGCTTCATTTAGCAAACAATAGGGAACCACAGAATTTTTTTTTGTTAAGGAGTGACACAAACTTATATGTTCATTAAAGCCTAGGATTATAGGATCCTACTAAGATAGCAGATAAGAAGGAACATTATAGAATTTATAAAATAGAGAAAGACCATTTAGGAGAGTATTACCTAAAAGAAAAAGACCTTGCAATGGGAATAAGGAAAAACCTTAAAATTACCTCATCAATTACAGCTAAATTTGGGGATGAAATTACTACCCACATACATAGGCATAATCTTATCAGATATTGAAGGCACAGTATATATCCCTGTCCCTAATATCATCTCCACCAACTTGCTGAAATAAACATTCACCATTAGAGATGCGTTTCTTTAGGTTAAAGCCTTGTATTTATGGTTCTCTTATAAAAACAGATATCCTTGAAAGGTAAGACTCCATGGATTGACCCTAGCTGAACTACTCTGGAATATCTCTGACTTCTTCACTGTGTCCCAGCATGTTAATTATTGGAAAAACCTCATCAGCCTACAAATTCCCATCCACCTTAAGATTCCACATCATCATACTTTCTGTCCCTCTGATTAGAGGGTAGAGCCGTGAACTACAAAACTTCCATTCAATGAGGGAGCTTGGGTCAAAACATTTCATTTCTCACCTGGCTGCACTACTCTGGGACATCTCTGACTTTTCCACTATGCCTGCCCCATTTTGGCTAACTTACACACACACACACACACACACATACTTTTCAACTTCCTTTTCTGTGTCTTCTCTTATTATATGATGCTTGAGGGCAGGAATTATCTTTCTTTTTAGTATGTGTATCCCCAACACTTAGCAATATGCTTGACAAATAGTAAATAATAATTTTTTATTGACATGTTGACATTGAAGTGATAATCAACTATTTAAGTGTGACATTTTTGTGACCTTTTTTTAAACAGCAGAACAAGTAACAGATAAAGTTCCTGGGACACAGAAAGTTAAGTTTTCATTTTGGTAACCATATATCCAGAACCTAACCCATTTGCTAGAGAAAAAAAAGCACAGTGAAGGATGAAGCTGCCAAGGAAGAATACAAAGGTTCTATAAATCTATGGGAATAATACACCAAGAGAAAAGAAATGTACTAAAAAGAGGCAGGAGACATAAAAAACAAACTTCATATGCATTACAACTTGGTCAAAAGGAGGTAGAATTGTACAGTAGAACACTAACCAGGAGCCATCCAACCATGGAACACAGTAGAAAGGTAGAAAGGGCAGAAAATATGGAATTACAGGCCCTGTTCATTCCTTCAACATGTATTTATTACATACCTAAAACAGTTCTGGTACTAAGCTGAGCATAGAAGACCAAACAAAAATCATCCTTGTCTTAAAAGAACTTCATTTCTTTGGGGGAAAAGAGAAAAGGAGGAGGCATGCCAACTTTTACACAGATAAGTAAATACAAAATATAAACCAAGTAAATGCAAAATAATTTCTGGTGGGGTGGGGTGGGGTGGCCAATTATAATGGAGGGTAGGATAGGGGTAAATATGGGCCTCATGTAGGAGATGAACTTGAGCATGAAGAATGTTAGGAATTCTTAGAGCAGAGACAAGGAAAGAGTACATTTTAGGCTTGGAGGACAGGTACCCTGTGCAAAGATGTGAAGGTAAGGGTTGGCATAATATATACAGGAAATGGCAAATAAGCCAGTTTGGCTAGAATGTAAAGTTTGTGAAGGGGATTGATGTGTAATAAGTGAAAGTATTTATATTCCAATCAAAGAAGGGTTTTTTTGGTTGTTGTTTTATCCTAGTGGTAATAGGAATCGACTTGCTCCCTATATAACTTTGATGTCAAGGATTTTCTAGCCTCTATATTTGTATCCAAAGCAATGAACATATATTAAGTGTTTAATATGTACATATGGAATAGTTGATGATTCATCTTTTGGGGCCTCAGCTCTTCTTCATCTGTAAATGCTTTTTGGTCACCCTCCTATCCAAGCTAAAGCCTTTACCCCAGTTTATACTTCAATGGTGGGAGGTGATACTTCTGTTGCCTCCTATATACAGGAATTACAAACTAGGCTACGTGAACTCCATGAGGCAGGAGCTGCTTGTACAAGCTGGTCCTTTAGATTTTTCCTTGCATGATTTTAATCCTGGAGACAATGTATATGTTAAGAATTTTCAGTGAACCAGCATAACCCCGCCTGATTGGGAGGGACCTTTTCAGGTATTGTTGACAACTCCTACTGCTATTAAAATTGGAAAAAAAGAATCTTAGATTCATTGTTCTCATGTAAAGCCTGCACCATTTATAGGTTAAGAAATTTCAAATAAAACTCAAGTAGATGCTAAAGAGCAAAAAACCCTAACAATAGCACCTGTTAAAGAACAAAGAGCCCTAACAGAGCCCAGGGACAATAGACAGTTCCCATTTGATAATCCTACAAATCAGTTACATGCTTTGGGACTCAGTCTTCATAAAGTATTGGGAGAAATATCTAAAATGAGATTGTTAAAACAGATGAACTACTAAGGTCTATTTGGGCTCTGAATTTATGGCCATTAAGCCAGAACAGGAACACAACTTCCCATCCTAGTTTACCAGCAGCTGTGTGGCCCCAGGGCAAGTCCTTTTATCTCTCTGGGACTCAGTTTCTTCATTTTTAAAAACAGGAAAGGGTTGGAGTTGAATAGACAATTTCTAAGACCTCCTCCAACGCCAATATTCTATGAACTCTGACCAGGTCTTCCCAGGAAATGTTACGTGTCTCATCTAGAATTGTGCTGATGAAACTAATAAAGAGAGAAATTCATAGATTGTTGGAGCTGAAAGGCATGGGTCCTAACACCTCCAATTCGTCTTTCCTCATTTTAAATTATTTCCAGTTACAAGTTTTTGCTAATGGTCAAGTCATTCACACAATTCTCAGAACGGGTGCTATTTAGCCTGGTTCAAAGTAATGAAGTGAAACAAAGTGTTATGGCTGAACTATGCAAATCAGCCCATCCCTCAATCACCCTAATAGGCAGATTTCAGAGCCCACTGCCAGATACCTCACTTCATGCTCCTGGATATTGACTCCACTTTGAGAGCCGGTAGATCTGTCATGCTTAAGATGCCATCTGTTCAAACTGAGACTGGAACTTGACAGTGTTCAGGGTCTATTGGCCACTAACCCTTTCCCTCATGTTTTATGGGGCTTCCAAAGCCTCATTAGCTTCCTAGTGAAATTTGGACAATGATAATAAATAAAATGGAGTAAATTATTTGTCATTATCTTTTGCATCCTTTTATTAACTTATTTTAGGTGAAATAAATTATGTAACCAAAAGTTTGACTATCACTCAGTGTCTTAAGCATGATTGTATTCATATTTATAGTGATACAAGTGATACACAACAAGAACACAGAATCAAAAGGAGTGAGAGAACCTGGAAAGATAGCATGTAAAAAGAAACACAAGCATCATTTCAGAGATAATTTTCTGATTAGAAAAAAAGAGAAATTCAGAAATCATTTTCTATGAGAAAATAGAGAAACCTCAATATCCAAGACAATGAGGTTATGTCCATATATTATATTACCCTTGAAAAAATGTGAACCTGTTCTTGACCAACAGTGTTAAAATATAGGTATTCTAGTCTACCTCAGGTCTGATTAAACAAATGATCTGTGGCTCTGATAGAACTGAAAGTAGTCAGTTTTTAGGCAAATAATAATCTTTCTATTTCTTGCCCAATTTTCCCTCCTGTAACATTTGCCATTCTTTCTCTTCCTCTCTGTCTTAATTTTCTCATTCTCTTCTTTTTCTACTTTTCCGTTCATTCGTTTACCTTGCCTAAACCATTGTTTTGTTTTTATTTTTTCTTAAATCTTGAGATATGATTTTTATTCTATTTTATCAAAATAATTTTATTATTATTTACTTGTTTTATTTAGGTTCCTTAGTTGTGATAGTTCTTATTGATGGCACATATTTGCATTTTTTTTCAGGGCAATTGGGGTTAACCGACTTTCCCAGAGTCACACAGCTAGTAAGTGTCAAGTGTCTGAGGTCACATTTGAACTCAGGTCCTCCTGAATCCAGAGCCAGTGCTTTATCCATTGTGCCACCTAGCTGCACCCTACATATTTGCTTAATGTTCATTTGCTTTGCTTCTTTATTCCAGTAATATCAATATCTATCACAAAATTCCTTTTTTGTTCACTGAATTGAGGCAAACCTGGAATCTTTCAGCCTGTGCTGGTGTATCACAAACTCTTATAAACCCTACCAAGCTGTAAAGGCATAGAGTGTGGGCTTAGTGACAGACCATATGCCTGTTACCTGAGACCAACCTAGCAAAATTTGGAGAAACTTTTCATGAGGTTAGATGTAGGATGGATGCTTGTAAACAGCAAATATCAAAGAACATCTGCTAAGGTATAATGAGTTTGTGATCTGCCAAGGCAGATGGTTGATCCATATCAATGAAAATACAGGTCCTTGACCTATTGAAAAAGTAATATATCTATGAGAACTTACTTAGGGTAGTAGACAGAACCAGCCTTAGAATCAGAAATCAATTAATCCATTAAGCACAACTTTATGCCAGGTACTGTGTTACATGTTGGGGATATATGTATAAAGAGTGAAACTATCTCTCCTTGCAATCAGCTAACATTATTTTTTTAATAATCTTTTGGGGGGGGCAATGGGGGTTAAGTGACTTGCCCAGGGTCACACAGCTAGTAAGTGTGAAGTTTCTGAGGCCAGATTTGAACTCAGGTACTCCTGAATCCAGGGCCAGTGCTTTATCCACTGTGCCACCTAGCCAGCCCCCAGCAATCAGCTAACATTCTAATGAGGAGGACAAGCAGTCTATCTAAAAATATATACAGCATAAATAAAAATAAGTATATACATACAAAAATAATTAAATACAAATTAGTCTAGTAAGAGGGTGCTAGGAGTTGAGGGAGAACAAGAAAGATCATGCAAAAGGTAGTATCTGAGCTGCAACTCAAAGGGAGAAAGTGACTCTATGAACTGGAGGTAAGGAAGGAGTGCATTCAAGGCATGGGAAATGATCAGTGCAAACAGGTGGTAGATCTGGGTTCAGATAGCACCTTTGACACATATTCAGTAATTTTTTTCAGTCATATTTGACTCTTTGGGATCCCATTTGGGGTTTTATGGCAAAGATACTAGAGTGGTTTTCCAGCTCATTCTACAGATTAGGAAACTGTGTCAAACGGAATTAAGTGATTTGCTCAGGATCAAAGATCTAGGAAGTATCTGAGGCCAGATTTGAATTAATGAAGATGAGTTTTCTAGTCTCAACTTCACCACTCAGTTGCCCTATGTGTCTTTGATAGATACTGATAGATACTTTGATAGATAACAGTAGGGAAGTTACTCTACTGATAGTGTCCACAGGAAACTCTCAAAAACTGTAAAGCATAGATGTGTTGCTGATCTGCACTGGTAGAAGGAATTTCTATACTATAAGTTCCCCAAACCAATGAAATCACACATCTAGACCAATATGTGTATTCTCATAAAACAAAATTTATTCTATTAAAATATGGCATACCATACATAAGATTTCACACACAAAAGATTTCAGAAAACAGAGGCTTTATACTGAAGTTAAAACTGTATGAAATAACATATTATTACTTCTCAGGCATTTATTTATTGAAATTAATCTAGATTGGTACATAAAACTATATTACTAAATCAATGCCTTTATGTCATACCGATACATAATATGCAGTAAAGTTATCTAGTCAGTCAATAACCATTTATTAAACACCAGTTTGGTTTTATGCCAGTTTGGTTGGGTCTTCAGAAGAAGAAAAAACACCAAATATTTAACTGTTAGGGATTGTTTAGCTCAAGGTGCATTTTTCTCTTTCACTATTGTTTTTTCTACTTATAATGAGTGAGAGATTTTTTTTTGAGCGGGGCAATGGGGGTTAAGTGACTTGCCCAGGGTCACACAGCTAGTAAGTGTCAAGTGTCTGAGGCCAGATTTGAATTTAGGTATTCCTGAATCCAGGGCGTATGCTTTATCCACTGTGCCATCTAGCTGCCCCACTGAGTGAGAGATTTTAATGATGGCCAGGTGTTAGTGTGGTTTAGATGTTTGAATTTAGGTTCAAATCCCCCCCCCCAGTTTCATACTATTCAACCATAGGCAAGTGATTTCAGCTCTCAAAGGCTCTGTTTTCTCTTTGATCAGCTGAAGGAGATGGACTAAATAAGCACCTAAATCCCTTCCAGTTCTGACATTCTGAAGGGGTTTTTTTATCCAGTTTAGAAAACACTACTAATCATATTATAAAATGAGAGAGTGGGTCTAGATGATCTATTAGGTCATCATCCATTCCAACGTACTATATTAACATGATAACCCCTATAAAGAGGGTTCAGAAACTCTAAAATATCATGCAAATGTGAAGTTCTGTTTGTTGAGAGTTTTGTGGTGTTTGTTTTTGTTTTGTTTTGTTTTCATTTAAAATATAGGCAGAGTGGTGTAATTGACTGAATACAACATGTACATGGAATCAGGAAGATTTGGGGTCAAATTCCATCTCTGAAACTTACTACCTGGCAGATACGGACAAGTCATTTAGTCGATAAACATTTGTGCCACATACTGTATTATGCATTAGGGATGCAAAGAAACAAAAAAGTCTCTGCCCCTGAGGAAGTCCCAATCTAAAAGGGGAAACAACATGCAAATAGCAATGTGCAAATGAGAGACAGACAGAGACAGACACAGAGAGATACACATGTTTGTACAAATATAAGCATACATATATATACACATATATGTATCAAATATATATATATTTATATAAAATGAAAATAATCAACAGAGGGAAGGTACTAGAATTAAGAGAGGGTTGGGTAAGGTTTCCTCTAAAAGGTGAAATTTTACTTGGGACTTGAAGGACTAGAAGTTTCAATAAATAGAAAGTTCTGAGGGGAAAATCGACCAATTCAGTCTTGAACTTGTTGAATTTAAACTGTCTGCAGGAAATCTAATTTGAAATCTCTAATAAGCAATTCACAGAAGTCAGGGAAATCTGAGACAGAGATGAGGAGGGAAAGCATTCCAAGCATTAGGAACAGCAAGTGAAAATTCCCATAGCAGAGAGATGGAGCTTTTATTTGAGGAATAGCAGGGAAGTCAATGTCAGTGGATTACAGAATTGCCTGAGGGGGACAGATATAAGATATAATAACTTAGGAAAGGTCACAAAAATAGGCAAAAATAAAGAGGCAGTTCACAAAAGCTTTCAAAGACAAAGAAAGGATTATATTATTGATCCTGGAAGTGACAGAGAATCATTGGAGTTAATTGAGTAGGGAGATGGCATGGTCCGGCCTGAGCTTTAGGAAAATCACTGTTGAATAGTCTGGGAGGCTATTGTAATAGCCTAGGCATGAAATGATGAGGGTCTCCACTAGTGTGGTAGAACTGCCCTAGGAGAGAAAGGATATATATGATACTGTTTATGAAAGTAAGCTTATTAGAACTGTGGCAACAAGAAACATATATGCACATGTGCATATATACAATTATATACATATATAGTACTATACATAATACATAGATTACACATACACACAAGTATGCATGTGTGTGCACATACATATATACACACATGTTTGTATAGTCTCAAAAGAGAAAGCAAAATCACATGAGCATTCTAGAAAGGCCTCCCAGAGAATATAATACTTAAAGTGAGTTTTGATGGAAGATAGGAAGCCAAGAATCCAAAATGAACAGAGAAAGCATTAGAGGTATACGGGATAGCCAATGCAAAACCTTTCAGTGTTGTGTACAAGAAACAGCAAGTTGGACAGTATAGGTAGATTGTAGATGGGAGTAAAGTGTAAGAAGACAGAGGTGGTAGGAAAGGGATAGCAAGTTTCTGAAGATTTTGAACTGTCAAACACAGAACTTTATATTTTAACCTGGATGGAGATAAATGGAGCCATTGGAGTTTATTGTGCAAGAAAGGGGAGTGATATTTTCAGATTTGAACTTTAGGAAATTCACTTTGATGCCTAAGTGAAAAATGGAATGAAATAGGTAGAGGGGTTTTTTTGAAGTATATTTTTATTTATTTCATAAATGTTCCCAATTACATGCATATTTTTTAATATTTCTTTTGTAAAATTTAGAGTTCCAAATTTGCTACCTCCCTCCTGCCTCCTACTTTGAGAAGGCAAGCAATTTGATATGTTACAAATGTGAGTCATGCAAAATATATTTCCATATTAGCCACATTGCAAAAGAAAACACAAACAACAAAAGGAAATGAAAAATAAAGTTTAAAAAGTATGCATTGATCTTCATTCATAGTTCATTAGTTCTCTCTCAGAAGTAGAATAGCATTTTTCATCATGGGTCCTTTGGAATTATCTTGGATGAGTGTCATGATCAGAATAGCTAAGTGAATCACAGTTGATCATCCTTTCAATATTGTTATTACTGTGTACAATGTTCTCCTGGTTCTCCTCATTTCACTTCTAGTGAGTTCATGTAAGTTTTCCCAGGATTTTCCTAAACCATCCTACTAGTAATTTCTTGCAAAACAATAGTATTCCATCATAATCATATACCCCAACTTGTTCAGTCATTTCATTTCCAATTCTTTGCCACCACAAAAAGAGCTGCAGTAAATATTTTTGTACAAACAGGCCATTTTCCCTTTTCTTTGATCTCTCTGGGATACAGAACTAGGAAATATGTCACTGTGTGTAAGAGTATGAACAGTTTTAAAGCTCTTTGAGCATCATTCCGAACTGTTCTCTAGAATTGTTGGACTAGTTGACAACTCTACCTATAGGACATTAGTGTCCAAATATTTCCATATCTCCTCCAGCATGTGTCACTTTCCTTTACTGTCATGTTGGCCAATCTGTGAGATTTGAGATAGTATCTCAGAATTGCTTTAATTTTCATTTCTCTAATGAGTAATGATATAGAGCATTTTATGTGACTTGATATATTTGATTTCTTGTTCCAAAAACTACCTGTTCATATCGTTTGACTATTCATCAACTGGGGAGTATTCTTATAAATTGACTCTATTCCATCCATATTTGAGAAATAAAGCCTTTTTCAGAGAAACTTGCTATAAAATTTTGTATTACTTCATTATCAATGATGCCATCTATCAAAATGTAATTTTCCTCATTATGTCCTTTAGCTAGGTTTATTTTTGCTTTTGCTTTGTCTAAGACCATGATTGCTACTGTTGTGTTGTTGTTGTTTTTGATGACGATGATGAATCATTTCAATAGTGTTCAACTCTTCATGACCATTTGTGGTTTTCTTGGCAAAAATACTGTAGCGGTTTTCCATTTCCTTCTCCAGTTCATTATGAAGATAAAAAAACTGCGAAAAACAGAGTTAAGTGACTTGCCCAGTGTCACATGTCTAGGAAGTATCTGAAGCCAAATTTGAACTCGGATCTTCCTGACTCCAGGAGTTCCATCTACTGCTCCAACTAGCTACCTAACAATCAGCTTTCTTGATTCTATTTTTAAATAGGTCTATTTATGCTTCTGCTTTGTCTGAGATCATAGTTGATACCTCTGCCTTTTTTTTTTAACTTTGTCTATAGCATAATACATTCTGCTCCAGACCTTATTTTTACTCTATGTCATTCTGTTTCAAGTTTGTCTCTTGTAAATAACACATTATTCAATGTGGTTTCTAATCTGTTTTGCTCTCAGCTTCTGTTTTATGGATGAGCACATCCTGTTCACATTCACAGTTATTATTAACTATTCCCCCATTCTATTTTCTTCTGTTTATCCTTCTCTCTCTCTTTTTATCTTGCCCCTCCTCAAAAGTCTGTTTTGCTTCTGACCACTGTCTCCTTTAATCTACCTTCTTTTTATAATTTTTTCATCCTCCCCCATGTCCCTATTGGTTAAGAGAGATTTCTATAATCAACTGAGTATACATATTATTCCCTTTTTGATCCATTTCATATGAGAGATCATAGCCTGACATCCCTCCATTTCCTCCTCTAATATAAAAGTTCTTCCTTATGTACCTCCTCCATGTAACAAAAATTTCCCCATTCTACTTCTCTCTTCCTCCTCTTCCCCATGGATGACTCTTTCTTATCCCATCATTTAGTTCTGAGATCATCCCAACATAATTAACTTTCATTCATGCCCTATGTCTATATAGATTCCTCTTAACTCCCCTAATAATGATGAAGTTCTTAGGAATTACATGAATAATCTTCCTATACAGGAATATAAACAGTTTAACTTCATTAAGTCCCTTATGATTGGTCTTTCACATTTACCTTTTTATGGCTCTCTTCAATCTTGTGTTTGACTGTCAAATTTTCTATTCAGCTTTGGTCTTTTCATTAGGAATACTTGAAAGTCATCTATTATTAAATATCCATTTTTCCCCTGGAGTATTATACTTAGTTTTGCTGGGTAGGTTATTCTTGGTTGTAATTCTAGTTCCTTTACCTTCCAAAATATATTACAAGCCCTCCACTCTTTTAACATGGAAGCTGCTAAATCTTGCACTATCCTGACTCTGGCTTCATAATATTTGAATGGATTCTTTTAGGCTGCTTGCTATATTTTCTCCTTGATTTGGAAGCTCTGGAATTTGGTTCTAATATTCTTGAGGGTTTACATTTTGGCATCTCTTTCATGAGGTGATGGATATATTCTTTCAGTTTTTACTTTAACTTCTGGATCTAAGCCATTATGCCAGTTTTCCTTTCTAATTTCATGATATATATCTAAGCTCTTTTTTTGATCATGCTTTTAGGCAGTCAAATAAATCTTGAATGATCTCCCTTTATCTAATTTCTAGGTCAGTTGTTTTCTGATGAACAACTTCATATTGTCTTCTTTTTTTTACTTTTTCGACTTTGCATTAGTGTTTCTTAATGTCTGATGAAGTCAGTAGCTTCACTGTAATATCTTTCTAACAAGCTGTCTAACCCCTTACCATCTTTGGGCTGAGAGTTGCTGCTGCTGCTGCAGCTCTCAGAATTATCTCTTATCCTGCTGTCACAGAACTCTCTTTCCAACTTCCTAACTTGTCTTAGCCTAGAAAAATGTTACCCTGATGTTTTGTTGTTTCTACAACTCTAGAATTTTATTTTAATGAGTTATTTTGAAGTTGTTTCGAAGGGAATGGTGGAAGAGTTCAGGTGGGTCCCAGCCTGTACTCTACCATCTTAACTTTACCTCCTCTGTAGTTATTTTAACTAGAGTATATTTCTCTCTTGCTTCTGGATTTTGTTGGTGGTATATAGAAATAATGATGATTTATGTGGGTTTATTTTAAAGGCTGCAACTTTGCTAAAGTTGATCATGTTTCAACTAGTTTTTGGTTGATTCTCTAGGGTTGTCTAAGCATAGCATCATATTATTTGCAAAGAGTCACTGTTTTGTTTCCTCTTTGCCAATTTTTATTACTTCATTTTTTTCTTGTTTTATTGCTATAGCTAGCATTTCTAGTACAATGTGGAATAATAGTGGTAATAATGGATATCCATCCCTATTTCACCCAAGAGAAATGGGCAGAGTCTTGATACAGAAAAAGCTGGTAAGAAGACTATTGCAATTTCCAGTAAGAGGTGATCAGATTTTGTACTCTCTTTCTGGTCTTTACTTCTGGTCTCAGGTTGATCAAACATTGAGCTATTCATTCAGTTGTTTCTTGTCCTTAACTAGCTTGTTACACTTGTCTATTTTTTAAACCAATCCAAATAATTTTGCTGATTATTGATTATATTACAATGTGACATTTTTGGTTGCTATATCCTTTTTAAAGCAAATTATTTTCATTATTTTCTTTTCTTAAAATGATAGGTCTTTTGTTCTATGGAATGCATTCTTTTATTATTTTGTCTACTTTTATAAATATGTATTTAATTTGTATGTTTTGTTAGGTTATCCATGCTGCCGGCTGTGAGGGTCAAAATTTGATTTACAGAGCATTATTAGGGTGACTCGCCTTAATATTGGGGTCCTGGAAATATGAGGGACTCTTTTAGGTTTAATCTCCCCTTTGAACTTTCCTTTTTATATATTCCTCTCAGGCCAATAAGAAAAGGAGCCTCTGAGCTTTAAAACTCACCAATCCTGGTCAGTCTACAGTTACTCAGCAGTTGCCCGAAACAGAGCAAAACACGTTCCTTCGCCAGGTGCCGGACACCACCACACTCATTGCCAGGCCCAAAGAGCATGAACTTTTGAACATGCCCCTCCTACCAGAAGTTCCCTCCCTTCTGGTCACATTCAGTTTTTCCTCCCCCAAAAGGGGAAGTCTGGCATTTTCCTCCCCCAAAAGGGGAGGTCCTTCAAAAGCAGCTCAGTAGGATGCACAATCTCAGGGTGGGCCAGGTGTGGTCCCTCCCAAATGATTCAGCTAAAATTTCCTATATTAATCTTTACTACAAATAATTTTTACTACAATGCATGTGCGCGTGCGCACGCGCACACACACACACACACACACAGAGGCATAATCTACTTTCCTTGAGGGAAAAAGCTGTTTCATTTTTGCCTTTTATCCCCAGTGCCTAGAGCAGAGCCTTCCTGGTACATAAAATGTGCTTAATACATATGTTGAATTGAATTTCTTAGATTCTGGTAAGTTTTTGAATTTTTTTCCACACTTTAAAATGAAGTTCTTCATATTTTAAGTGGTAGCAAACCACTGGTCTAAGTAGTGAGAAATTTGGTTTTTAGTGTATTATATTTCAAGTTATGGAATTAAAGGAAATGAGTCTTTTCTTTTACAGAAGCTAGTACATTATTCATTGCTACCCCCAGTTCAAAGATTTTACCTCTATATGTTCTTTTCTCCTCCCCTCACCATTAATCCATGTAGCTTCTCCAAGCAAGATCAGTTTATTAACAGTGAAATATCTAACTTTACAAAGTGAGTCAAACTGACCACCTCAAGAAGATGAGTGACTTTCCCTGATGAGAAGGGGAATATCCTTTATATTTGAACCCAGGATGAGAAGAATTTTGGGTGGCTGTGAAACAGTACAGTTGATTACAGCTAGGGAAAGTGGGTTGACCTTCTGGTGTGATTGATCACTCCTCTCTCTGACAATTGAGGGAAGTTAATTGTTTTATGGGACTCCTCTGACAATTTTAATTTTGGCTAGGAGACCAGAACCACCCAATTTTATCTCAATAATCCTCCCTCAGTTGCTGAAATAGAGGCAAGAACAAAAGAATTATCTCTTTGGAAGGGGGCTCCAGTTTAGGCTGGTCAGTATTTACAGATAACAAAAAGCTGGTTAGCTAGCAGATGTTCCTGGGGCTAGTTGCATGACTGATAACATCATACATACCCTTTCAACTATACCTTTAAACTCATTTGGCCTAGGAGAAAATAATACTTCAATTTAACTGAGAAATGAGATTTGGCAAAATGGGGAATAAGATTATAGAATAAATATAGTAGATATTTGAACTAATATCAGTTGTTATCTTTTCACATCCAGGTCCTTCTTTTTCCCCAAGAGGATTAGGTAAAATGGTGGAATTGAGGTCAGAAGACCTGTGAGTACATTTTGACTTTTCTAAGTAACACCTATGTGATGCTAGACAAGTTACTTCTCTAGGCTTTGGTTTCCAAGAAACTATCGTGGAGGAAGTAGAAACTGAATTTGGCCTTAAAAAAAAAAAAGAGAGAGATTTAAGAAAGGAGATGAAGGAGGGTTGGAAGAATCTGCACCAGGATTGGAGGACAGAAGGCATCCCCACACTGAAATCTGTCCATATACACTTTAGTTTAAGAATGTCTCATCTAAATTGATCCTTTTATAAATGAAGAGAGATTAAGTGTCTTGCCCAGGGTAATGTAGATTAAAATCAGTAGAATCAGAATTTGAACTGATGTTTTCACAGTCAAAAGCCACCCTTCTTTCCCATTGCACTATGTTGCAGGCCAAGTCAAATTTACCTGAAGAGTAAATGAAGGATAGTATATTAAGATAAGGCTGGAAAGTTTTATTGGAGCCAGATTAGGGAAAGCCTTGAGTCCCAGGATAAGGAGATTATAAATTATTCAGTAGACAATTAGTAATCTTTGATACTTTTTGAGGTAAGAATCAACATGGTCAAAACATTATATTTGGAAAATTTCTTTAGGATCCATGTGAAAAAAATATATTAGAGAATGGATACACTGGATCCAGGAAAAGGAATTAGAATATGCTGGGTTGAGAAAAGATAAGGATGTGAACATTTTTGTTCAGCCAATCCTCCCATCTTTAGACTTATTTTGTTGTTTTTCATATTGCAATTAATTGTTATGAATTGTTTAGGATATATGATTCCTTTCTTATTGTTTAATAATCTCCTTGGGGTATAATCAGTATTGAGGTCTCTAAGTTAAGTACTATGAAAAATTTAATAATATTTCTCACATAATTTCTATTGTTCCCAAGAAGATAAAACCAATTCCAACTCCACCATCATAGATAAGTGTATCTATATTACCATCATCCATTCAGAAATAAGCTTCTCATCTCATCATATTAATATTTTTGCCCAAATAATAGATATGGAGTAATGCTTCAATATTATTTTAATTGCTATTTCTCTGAGAATGTAGTGATTTTTTTCAAGTGCTTGTTGATACGTTGTAGTCATTTTAAAAAATGGTTTGTTTATATGCTTTGACTATTTTACTATTGTGGTAACATCTTTTAATTGAGATTACCAATGGATTATGGATGTCATTTTTTATCGGAAACATTTAATGCAAAGATATTTTCTTTCATTTATAATTTTAGATACATAAATTTTACTTGTGCAGAGTGTTTTTATTTTATATAAAGATGTTTACCTTTTTAAATAGTTTCTATCCTAGAATGTTCCTTCACCCATAGTTTTGAGAAGATTCCATTTCACTTATATGTATATGTATGTGTACATATGCATTACATAGATATGCATGTATATGCACATATGCATATGAATATGCATGGATGTGAATGTATATGTGTGTGTATGTGTGTGAGAGTATATTATCCATTATTATTTTACATGTTATAAAATGTGTATCTAAAAACCACTTTCATATTCCAAAGGATTTATGATGAAAAATGCTATCCATCTCCAGAGAAAGAACTAATGGAGTGTAAGTGCAGATCAAAGCACACTTTGTTTTTTTACTTTATTTTTCTTTTATTTCCTTTAGGGGTTGGGTTTTGTGTTATGGTTTGTTTTGTTTTGTTTTCTTTTTTGCAATATGGCTAAGAGGAAAATATGTTTTGCATGACAACATGTATAAATCTATATGGGATTGTTTTCTTTATCAAGGAAAAGTAAATGGAAGGTAGGGAAAGAGAAATTGGAACTAATTTTTTAAATATTAATGTTAAAAATTGTTTTTACATGTAGTTGGAAAAATACAATTAAAAAAAATTATCATTGAACTTTTTCCAGTTTTACAAGTAGTTGTCAAATAGAAATCCATTCCTAGTAGGCTACATATGTAAGGCTATCAAATACAAAATTACTGTGACAATTGTTTTTCCTCTTATATAATCTTACTTATTCAGTCTATACCACTAATCTGCTTTTCTCTTTTTAATCTAATATTGGTTAGTTTTGAAATATATCTTTTTTATAACTTGTGCACTGTTAGCATCAATTCCCCTTCTTTGCTATTTTTGACCATCTGTTAATTGAAAGAATGAATGAATGGATGGATGGATGGATGGATGGATGAATGAATGAGTGAATGAAAATGTATGTTAAGAATTTACTATATACAAATCTCTGTGCTAAAGCACTGGTGATACAGACAGGAAAATAAAGGAGTTTGCTAATGATAAAACAACACAGTACTAAGTTTTAGCTGCAGGGCAAATGGAAAGTTCTAGATATCCTTAGGGTACAGTGTAAGGTTCATGGTAATGAATCTTTTTTACTTTCATTTTATGAATAGAACTATTTTTTCTGATAATGAACCACTTGTCAGTGATGAAGATTTTAATGCTATGAATTTCCTTTTCTGGGACTTCAGTGGATATGGCTGATAAAGAGTTTGGAGCTATGGTGCCTAGAAGAGGCAATTGTTCAATTAAGTCTCTCCAAGAATTACTCTCTAGATGACTAGGAACATATATCTTTATTGTGTAAAATTCTACAATTTGTAGATAAATAGAGTAATTTGGACAACATGGTTGTTTTTATATACTTGGAATGGAAAAGCAATGGATATTGAACATCTTTCAATTATTTATATTTCTTTTTACTTTGATTTTGAAAAATCATTTTCTAGGGGGTTTTATGTAACTTTAATGTTTTTATGTACATGTTCCTAGATTTTTGTGCCTTTTGTAGGTACAATATCTCCATCTCATTCCTTCTGGAATTTTAAAAATAAATATTGATGAGAGAAAGTAATAGGGTTTTGGGAACACCCAAAGCCCCCCCCCCCAGGGGATTGATTGGATTAAGATTGATTGGATTGACTAACTTGCTGATTAACTCACTTAAATGTAATTCAATTAAAACCACACTTGCCTAGCCCTCAAGAGGATGGGTTCTCAGAGGGTGTAAACTCTGATCTCAACATGAGACCACCCTCAAGTCCAGTGAACCAATGGATTTGGTTGATGCTAGCCAATTAGCTTGAAGCAGTGTGTAAGGAGTGCCTCTCCTCTGGACCCAAAAAGCTTCTACATGCAGTTACTCTCAGTTAGACTCTCTCAGAGGTGCTCTTGTTGACAGAGGATTTGGAGGAAAAAGAAGGCCAGACTCAGCTCTATTTTTCCTCTAGGCTAGAAGGTCAGGCTGAGCTCTATTCTCTCCTCTTGGCTAGATAGGCCTTTTCTGAAATTTCAGAGACATGTGCACTCTCTTTACTAATATTTCATGTACTTTAATAAATTCTTAATGCCCCAAAACTGTTGCTAAAGCTTCTACTTTATAAGGAACAACTATATTAGAAACCCCAGCTAATTTTCCCTACTTTTGGGAAAGAAATAAGGCGACCACATATAGTTTTACTCACCACATCCAGAAATGCAGATGGTTTTGTGGATTTGGTTTGTACTTAATTATTTTACTGAAGCTATTAATAACCCTAATTTCTTCATTCATTGGCTAGGGTTTTATAGCTAAATTATAATTTTTTCTGCAAGTAGAATTCCTTTTCCTACATTAGTCCTTTAATTTCTTTTTAAAGTCTTATTAATATGGTTAGTATTCCTAGAGCTGTGCCAAATAATAATAATAGAGTAGACTTCCTTGTGTAACCAAAGGCTCAAGTCTAGCATGTGTATAAGATTCTCTTTATTGGAGGAGAGGATGAGTCTTCAATATTCTGTCTTCATGAGAGGCCAAGTTGGTGGAGCAGAAGAAAGCATAAATCTTGGTCTTCTGGCTTCAGGTTTTGTGAGAAGACACATGTAGTTCCAGGCTGTCTTTGGACTTATTTAATAATTTTTCCTACACCCACAAAGTCCTATTCTTATGTCTCATAATGGCATGGAAGTAAGTGACCCTGGCTTCTAGAAAGCTATGCCCTTGGAGTGTGAACTTGGCTATGCTAATAAATGCTTCAAGGTCAATCTTTGAAACAGGCTACATCTGCATTCTGAGGATGAGCCTAGTTAAGTACAAAAAGATTCATCATCAGTAGTCTAGCCACTTGGTGATAAATTCTTTAACCATGGCAATCTATGAAACAAAGAAAAATACAAAATGGTCTTCCATACTGTCTACCCCCTCTTACTCTTATGCAGTGATCATGGCAGAAAGGGAAAAGAAAGGCTAGAGGACCAAGAAAGATATAGTTTTTAGGCCATCATTTAATTAGCCCTTGGTAGCCTAAATTATTCAATAACCAGTAACTATAATGTTCTCCTAGGGAAACAGAAGAATATTCCTTTTCATATTATTGCAGAAGTATAAATGAAATGCAAAAGGAAACTATAGCAAAGTGGGAGGGCAGGAGGGTAGCACATGTTTTTATTAGAGAGGATTCTGTCAGGTTTCTTATAATGAGGATTACTCTATGGGTTGGACTTGATAACTAGTAAAGTCTTTTCCAACTGTCAAATTCTGTGATCCTGTGAAATAATGGAGTTGATGGAACTAGATTTAACGTGTATCCATAGGTGGCATTATGCAGGTAGGTGGCATAGTCAAAATAATCCCAGACTTGGAGTCAGAAAAACCTGAGTTCAAATCCTGCCTTACATACTTATTGTATAATCCTGGACAAGCCACTTAACCTCTATCAGCCTCAGTTTCCTCATATGTAAAATGGAGATAATAATAGCACCTACTTCCCAGGATTTTCATAAGGATCCAATGAGATAATGACATTAAAATACTTTCTGAACATTTAAAGTATGTTATAAATACAAGTTATTATTATGATTAGAAGAAATATCATTTCTTGTGTCATTTCTCCATTTTCAAGTATTTGCAAAAATGGTACTGTAAAAATAATTACAGCTTAAGAAGCAATATTCATTTCAGAGGATAAAGAGTAAAGAAATTCTACAAAGAACTGGTTTGACCTTTACATGAATCATCATGTACTTTGACACATGAGTGACCTGTAATGCAAATGAGGGTACAGGACAAGGATGAAAAGAATTACGAATCAGTAAAATAAGGAATGAGAAAAATCAAAGGCACGTAGATTACACAGAAATCCTATTCCGTATACAAAATAACTATTGTTCTTCCAGGAAAAAATAATAAAAGATTCTCCCCCTCCAAAAAAAAAAATGATGCTGTTTAGGGACTCTACAAGATTAAAAAAAACAATTTTTTATTTAATTCCAGAATCATCTGTTGTTTATCAGGCCATCAACTACCAACTTAGTAAAACAAAGATTATGATTAATATAAGGTTAAGAGAAAGAATAAAATTGTGGGGGTAAAACATATACACTCTAAAACACTTTAAACCTGACCTATTTAAATAAGTTATTAATGATAAGAAGGGCAATGTAAGACAATAAGAAAGGGCAAAGATTAAATTATAGTAATATTTTAAAGAAAACTGCTATAACAAGGGAGACTGACCAAAAGTAAAGTATAAAGTACATTATTTACAAGTGTGATCTTTTGTAAACCTCATCATGACCACTACAATATATGATTATCCATGAAGAGACTTCCTAAGGGGTGAACTTCCATTGTGAAAACTGTAGAAATTATTTTGATGACCTCAGGCTTCTTCCAAAATCAAAGACCGAGCTTTTTAATGGCAACATTTCCTGGTCAATGTTGTAAGGCTATGGATAGTATAGTCTCTGAAACACTGAAGTTAAGGATTATCCAAAGGACAATGACTGCTACATAATATAAATCAAGAATTATGCAAGATAAGTGTTTTGAAGTATTTTATCAGAGAAATGTAAGACTGGGGTGGGGGCGGGGGAGAATGGGCTTGTCATAGCTAAATCAAGGAATTATCACAACCCATATTTTCCAGTGATATTCTTGCAGCATATGAAGGACATGAGGAAGGTCCCCATAATATTGAGTGGGCCTTTTTGGTTAATTTATCACAAGGCAGGAACCAGATTTTCACAGGATGTGGAACATGATTGGGTTTTTATCTGCATTATTAAAGCTAAGACCCTTGAAGTTTTTCAGCATTAATATCTGCTATTATTATTGCTCTAGAGGAAAGTAGGTGGCTCAATGGATAATGCTGGGCCTGGTGTCAAGAAGACCTGAATTCAAATCAGGTCTCAGACACTTACTGGCTGTGTGACCCTAGGCAAGTCACTTAACCTCTGCCTAATCTACTGGAGAAGGAAATGGCAAATCCCTCCATTATCTTTGTTAATAAAACCCCACAGAGGTCACAAAGAGTCAGACATGACTGAAAATCAATATTGTTCTATAATGGTATGGCCCTGCTTAGCTTCTCACTTTTGGGAGAACATTATATTTTCTTCATAAATGGAAAAAATAAGATTCTTCATTTTTATGAAGTTTATATATCAGAGAAATCATCAGTTCCTTAAATGTCTGACAGAACTCATTTGTAAATACAACCAGCTTAGATTTTGTTTTGCCTTTGGAAGTTCATTTATAGGTCATTCAATTTCTCTTTTTTTGAGATGAGATTGTCTAAATTATGTGTTTTAACTCTTTTGTTAATGTATTGCTTACGTTTTTGCAAATATTCCTCCATGTTCTTTATGTTTTCCGGTTTTTGACATATTAAATAGTATAGTAGTGTCTATTTTTTATTTCTTTCTTTAATAATATTTTCTTTTTCCCCAATTACACACAAAACAATTTTAACATTCCTAAATTTTAAAAATTTGGATCTCCAAATTCTATCCCTTCTCACTCCCTAAGATTGTAATCATCTGTTATAGGCTTAGACATATTAATCATGTTAAAATATTCCATAGTAGTCATTTGGGGGGGGGAGGGGGAATGAAAAAGGAGGAAAGAGAGAGGAAGGATGGGAAGGTAGGATGGGAAGGAAGGGAAGGAAGGATGAAGGAAGGAAGGAAGGATGGAAGGAAGGAAGAAGGAAGGAAAGGAAGGAAGGAAGAAAAGACATCTATGCTTTAGTAAGTATTCAGATGCCATCAGTACTTTCTCTGGAGAGAGATGACACTTTTTTACTATCCATCCTTTTGGGATTTGTAATGATTCATTATATTTCTGCAGAATAGTTAAACCATTCCCTCTTGGTTCTTCCTATAATATTGTTGTTAGTGTTTAAAATATTCTCCTGTCTCTGCCTCACTTCACATCTCTACATCACTTCATGGAAGTCTTTCCAGATCTACTATTAATATATATATATATTTTAATTCCTTCTCCATTTATCATTAATACCACTTCATTTTTGACAATGGTAGTTTCCTCCCCTTCCCTCCTTTTCCTCTTCCTTCTTATTTTCCTTTCCACTTCTTTTCCTCCTCCTCCTCCTCCTCCTCTCCTCTTCTTCTTCTTCTATCTTCTTCTTCTTCTTCTTCTTCTTCTTCTTCTTCTTCTTCTTCTTCTTCTTCTTCTTCTTCCATCTCTCTCTCTCTCCTCTTTCCTGTCTCTTCCCCTTCTCTGTATCTGATTCTCTGTCTGTCTCTCTGATCTTGCTCTGTCACTCTCTATCTTTCTGACTCTGACTTTCTCTGCCTCTTAAAATTAGATAGTCATTCATTTCTGACAATAATTATGTGATTGTGGTGGTCACATAGGTCACTGAAGCAGCTCCCAAACATAACAGTCTGACAATTTTTACCATTTGGTAATTTTCTGCTCACACCACTTAGGTAAAAAAAAAAAAAAAAAGAAAATGATGATCCTGCCTCTGGGTCCTCATCAGTTTTTCTGCAATACTTGTCCTTCACACTGTCTTCTTTGATCTAAGACATCCAAAGGCAGATTATTGCAATATGTATTTATTCTTTTCTAAGTGTTATAGAATTTGGGGGTGCAAACTACAGAAGTAATAGCCTATTAGAGAATCAGAGTATTAGTTACAGTTTAGCTTTTTTGTTTACTGCACAGATTTATATCTTCCTGCTGTTATCTATTTTACCTGTATTTTACCCTGTAGTGTAAGGTTCCTACATTAGCCCTAATTCTCAGGTCATTCTGCCTTTCCTTTCTAGTATACTTTTGTTTATACCTTGATATAATGAACAAAAATTCTTTCTCTAAGCTACCTTGGTTTCTGAGAAATCTAAATCTTTTTGGTGTAGTAAAAAGAGTGGAGTTAACTGAGCCTAGATTTAAATCCCACCTATGACACTTACTCAATGTCTTACCCTGGGCAAATCATTTAATCTCTCTTAGCTTCCATTTCCTCATCTGTAAAACTTTGACTTGACAGTCTCCAGAAGCTCTCTTCACTCTAAGATTTTGATCCAATAGATCCATTCTAATTCAATAGTGCTTTCCTTAAAAAAATCCAAACTTCAACTCATGGACTTCCTAGGATTCTTTCCAGTACCTCTTTAGCCAGTGTCACTTCCCCAGACCCTTTCTATTAACCTAGACAGATTTTCCTAGCAGATGTTCCATGCTGTCAACTTTTTTAGTAGCTGACTTACTCCTAGTGAATGTTATCCTTTTCTTGGAACCTCTAAATCACCTCTATGATTAGGCATTATTCATCCTGTCTCCCATTTACTCCTGATTTCTGAAAATTCCCAATACTTTTATAGTTCACATATCCATAGCCTAAAGTTACCACCTGAGATTTGGACTTATTCACCCAGTCATAGCCCCCATGCACCAGGAACAAGTCTCATCAGTATCTGTAAAGTACCAATATTAAAGTCCAATATTCACAACCTTAATCTAATCAGAGTTGGCTCAAGGAAGGAATAACATACAAACCCAATTGGGAGGAGTAATCTATCTAACCCTACAGGAAAGTAGGAGGGGAAGAGGATAAGGGTGAAAGAAGGGAGAGCAGAGTTGGGGAGGGGACAGTCAGAAGCAAAACACTTTTGATGAGGAATAGGGTAAAAGAATTTAGAAAATAGATTAAATATCATGGGAAGGGAATAGGATGGAAGGAAACAGTTATGTTGATTGATTATAATGGTAAAAGGCATGGTACATACTTTGCTGGCCTATTGTGAAGAAAATTCTTTGTCAAGTTTAAGGTACTATATAAGAGTTATGATGAACAGTATGCTACCAAAAAATCTTGGAAAGACCTACATTAACTATATACAAAATAACAGTAATACTGTAAGATGATCTTCTGGGAAGGATGTAGTTATTGTCAGAAATGCAATGATCCAATATAACTCTGAAGGACTTATGAAAATTGCAATCCATCTATAGAAAAAGAACTGATGGTATCTGAAAACATATTGAAGCAGAACTTTTTTTTGATAGTTCCTTAATCTGAAGTTTTCTTTTTATCTGTCTTCTCTCACAACCTAGCTAATGTAGAGATGTTTTCCATGACTACTAATGTATAACTTATATTGAATTGCTTGAGTTCCTGGGGCTGGAGGGTGGAAAGGAAGGGAGGAAGAAAAGTTGGAACACAAAGTTTTAAAAAATTGATGTCAAAATTTGTTTTTATATGTAATTTGGAAAATAAAATTCTAAACAGAAAAAGTCCAATATTCACATTTATAACTGTTGAAAAATCTACTTTGTACATTCCAAACATAGTCAAAGAAGACAAATTCCTATGTTTTCAGTGGGAATTATGTATAGGCGGAAGAGAGGGAGGAGAGAAAATAAAGACTTGTTAATTGCTTTTTTTTTAATTAAGTAATCTCCTTTTACCATATTTACCGTGCTGTTTACTGCTTCTGTGACTTCACACAAGTTACTTCATCTCTATGGGTCTCTGTTTCCTCAAGTGTAAAATTGGAGAAGTTGGGGAGTGGAGGCTAGATTACCTTTAGATATTTACCTAAGATCTCTCCTCCTATGCTTAGAAAAGAAATTTTTACCACAATGATGAATGACAGTTCATGTAGGTAGATGGTGTTGTTATTTTTTAAAATAATTTTTATGTTTTTATTGCAGGGTGTTGATTCATTTTTTAAGTATGGTCATATAAAACTGCTTCATTTTTCACTCTGGGAAAAAATCCAAATTATTATATGTGGTCTATTGGAAATAGCTCAATTTGAGTGTCTTCACCATGCCAAAACAACCAGCCAATTTAGCCATAATAACAAAAAAATAAAAATCCAACTGGTTATTTGGCATTTCATGACTAAAAAAAAAATCATACTTAAGAGTTGGTTTGGCATCATGAAGACAGACTATGACATAGAAAAAAATTTGTGCAACTCTATGTTGCGGTTCAATCACGAAACAGGAAAAGCTCATGTTAAGACACCATATGTTCTCTTTCTTCCCCAGTTAAATGTGCTGCTCCAATATGTCAGAGATCTCTTGTCAGAAGGAAAATAGACATATTCAAATCATTTTGCCAACGTTCACAGAAATACATACACTTCAGGAAAGGACCAAAAGAAGGAAAACCCAATTCAGTGAACTCTTTATATTTGACTCTGAGGTGTTAAATACAGGACACATTTAGCAGCAGGGCCTCTCTCAGTGCAGTCTGAATCATGATGTCATCAACTGCCTTCTCAGCTAATGTTGAAAGCCAGTGGGGGGGGGGGGGGGGAGGAAGAAAAAAGAAAGAAACCTGACTCTAAAGGGTAAATAGAAGTAACATTTTAATATATCGTATTTTGTTTCAATTTGTCAGCTCTAATCCTGATATAGGGGGTTGATGAAAACAAAAAAAAAAAAAAAAAAACAGAAACATCCCTATAAGAAACCAATGAGATATAATCATCTGGCTACACAACAATACTGGACCTTTACCTTCCCCAAAATTCTGCGACACCTTCCCATTCCCAAATCCTACTCCAAGTGGCTACTCCCTGGCCACTGAATTCCTCCTGAGCCCTTTAAATTCATTAAATTGGTTTCCCATTCTCCTCTCTGTGCTTATCTTCACCTTAGCTTTTATCTCCATTCTTCTGTTCCTCCTGACTCTGTCCTGCTGCCCTCCTCAGGCTAGTTTCCCCCAGGTATTTTGGCCAAGGCTCCAGCCTTCACCAGGCATCTGTTCCATTTCTGTTAAGGACATACTTTTCATCAGCTCATTGATGCCCTCTGCTGTTTTAAGTGGCTTCTAGGCTCTTTACCCAGAAACCTCTTAACTCTCTCAGTCCGAGCTCCTCACATATTCTGACTTTCATCTTCTTCCCCAAGGCTTTATTTTCAACCCAGATAAATAACTCTCGGTCAATATTTAGAGGACTCAAAACTCCAAATATGTAATTGAATCATTCCTGATACATTAATCTTCCTTACATCAGTGGGTCACACAGATTCAGCAGAGAGGAAGATGACAAGTTCTCTTAGCAAGTTGGATTGGTGTTAGACAAAATAAAATTAGTTTTTCAAGGGCCTGAATGACATCCTCTTTGTCTTTCACATCAGTCTTCAACTGATGTTCCAACATAAGACCCTTTGAGTAGCAAAGCACAGTTTCAAAATACTACTCATGTTCTTAATCAGAATATCAAAGCCCAGTTTCCTTTTAATTTCTGAGAGAAATAAAATTATTTTAATCATTTACATGAATGAAATAACAATTTCTAATGCATAGAAATGTCAAAGATGTGACACTATTTAAAATAAAACCTGGCAAACAGGTTGAGTATAAAGCCTATACTGTGGGGGAGGGGGCAGAGACTAGATGGTATAGTAGACTGTGGACCTTAGATTCAATAAAACCTGATTTCATATCCTTCTGACACATTTGGTCAGTGTTTCCCAAGGCAAGTCATGTAACTTTTCAGCTGAGGTAGCTCTCTAAGTCTCTAAATTACAGAGTAGGTCCTCATTTTATTGGTAGAGGGAGTTTCCTTACTGGAAATTATTTTTGTCAATGGCATCACAGGTTCAGCCCTTTCTTGATCCCCCCTTAATTCTAATGCCTTCCCACTGAGATTTTTTTCCAATTTATCCTGTCTATACCTTGATTATATATAATGGCTTGTATGCTATCTCCCAAATTAGAACATAAGTTCTGTGAGGGGAGTGGATCTTTTTGCTTTTATATTTCTGATGTTTAACACAGTGCATAGCACATAATAGGTGTTTAACAAATGTTGTTGACTTGATTGGAAGGTCATAGGCTTTTGGATCTACAGTTGGAAGAGAACTTGAGAAGTCATATAGTACATTTTACATGTTATATTTTACAGTTGAGGAAACTGAGGGCTAGTGAGGCTAAGTGACTTCCCCAATATGACAGGGAATACATAGCAGACATGGAATTTAAACTATTTTTTCCATTATATTGCACCTTTTCTGATCCCCTAGAGTGTGAAAATCTTACAAAGTACTATTTTCTTCATGCCAAAAGCCACGTTGCCTCATGTCTTGGAAAGAATAAGGGCATATTGTCAAGAGACATTTTGGTTCAAATTCTGGATCTAATGTTATTAACTGACAAGCCACTAGCAGGTCATTTACCTCTCAGAACCATAGTTTGCTCATCTGCCAAATGAGCATAATATGACTCCTCTCACTACCTACCTCAAAGGGTTGACTGGGGGGGGGAAGGGAGAGGGGGAAGCTTTTAGAAGCCTTGAAGTGCTTATACAAATATAAACTATAGTGACAGTAAGAATGATACAGGATAGCTTGGTTGGAGTAATAAAAACTCATTAAGGTCATCTTTATGATCTCTATAGATATTTAATAAGCATGAAAATTGCTTGCCATAACAGAAAAGTTGAAAAATAAGACATCCATCCAGGTAGTGACTGGCTGAAGTACTCAGAAATAATGGAATATGATCCAAACAAAGAAAGGGTAATAATTTAACAAGCCTTTGACAAGATGAAGTTATCAATAGGATTTCATAGAATGAGTATGGGTAAAAACTAGGTGAGAGAAATCAAGTTAAGTAATTAAGCAGTTATTTATTAAGTACTTACTATCTACCAGGAACTAGGATAAGAAGAAGGAATACAAAGAAAGAGAAAAGCAGTCCTTTGAGTAGCCAAGCACAGTTTCAAAATACTACTCATGTTCTTGATACATGATAAGAATTCATTGTTGGTGGAATTGTAAACTGATCCAACCATTTGGGGGAGCAATCTGGAATTGTACCCAAAATATTATTAAATTGCCTATACCCTTTGACCCAGTATTATCACTACTAGGTCTAGCTCCAAAGATCATTAGGGAAAAAGGAAAAGAACTATATGTTCTAAAATGTTTAGAGCAGCTTTCTTTGTGATGGCAATGAACTGGAAATTTCAGGGATACCCATCAATTGAGCAATGTATGAACAAGTTGTGATATATGATTGTGATGGAATAGTACTGTGTTATAAGAAATGATGAGCTCAATAATCTTAGAAAAATACAGAAAGATTTGCATGAAATAATGAAGAGAAAAATGAGCAGAACCAACAGAAGATTGTATACAGTAACATTAATATTGTTTTTATAACAACTTTGAGCAAATAACTCATTTTGACTATTGGTTTTGGTTTTGTTTGGGTGGGGTGAGGTTTGCAGGGCAATGAGGGTTAAGTGACTTGCCCAGGGTCACACAGCTAGTAAGCATCAAATGTCTGAGGCCAGATTGCAACTCAGCTCCTCCTGAATCCAGGGCAGGTGCTTTATCCACTGTGCCATCTAGCTGCCCCACTCGTTTTGACTATTATAAATACCCAAATTAACTACAAAGAACATATGAAGAAAGTCACTATCTGCATACAGAGAAAAAACTTATAAATAGAAGTATATATAGAATAATTTTACATATACATGCATGTGTATATATGTATATATGTGTATGTATTATGTGTATAATATTTATATATACATATATATATTTATAAACACACATATATATCTATTTGTGTCTAACAGTCGTTTCTAGGGAAGAGGTGAAGAAAAAAGGGAAAAAATCAATATGATAAATGTATTATATATTTAAAAGGAATAACAAGTTGTACATAATAGATTTGCAGTTTCATGCGCAATCATCTTTTTTAATACTGTATTATGGAAAGGTTTATCTTATTCCATAAATTAACATTTTAATAAATAAGAAGTTTTTAAAATCCCTGCCCCCAAGGAGCTCACAATCTGATGGAAGAGAAAACATTCAAACAACTATGAACTTAGAAGATATTGTACCAAGTAAATTGGAAGTGATCTCACAGTGAAGGCATTAGCTTTGAGTGAGATCAGGAAAGGCCTCTTAAAGAAAATTAAGATTTGAGCTGAGAAAGAACATTCCAGGTTTTGGGGGCAGCCACTGAAAAAGTATGGGAGTAGTTGCCTTGTGAAGGACTTAGAGCTACACATCCATACACTGCCACCATTGCAAATGCTATTGTGGTTGTATACTGGTATATTTTCATCAGAATGTTTATCTTTGGAAATATAACAAGTGACTCATTACTATTTGATGGGAGTTATGGGACCAGCAGGGGGTAGGGGGATGGCACTGGGAAGGACTTTTTGTAGCTATTGATGATGAAACCACAAGTCAATTCCCTGAATCTGACAGTCAGGCTGATGCCAGGAGGAACATGCTGTGTCCACTGCTAATGACTCATGAAAAACAGTGATCCCTATACATTTCATCAAGCCTTGCTGAAGTTATTCAAAGCCACACATCAGGGACTCCATCTATTCAAATGTCTCAAACAGTCAGCTGGAAAACTAATCATGTGCTTGTATAAGCTACAATAAGCTGAATGAGACCTGCACGCTCTAGAATTTAGCTAAAAGACTGATTTAAGTACATGGCTACAAAAGTCATACCCTGACATGGAGGGGACCCCACAGGGTCTGGCTGATCAGACTAAAAATGTTTCCAGTACAGGTCCAATGAAGGAATCTGTTGTCTGAGAACCAGCTAAGGTATTTTCAGAAAAACTTTGCGTGAGAAAATTGGACAACCCATGATAAATAATTTTGTCCCTAGGATTTCATAAAGCCCATCAAGAAGGCATGGACAGCATTACAGTCTACCTCTGTGGAGAAAATATCCACATCAAGACATTAATTCATCTTTTGAAATATTAATGTAATCCTTATATGAAACTGCTGAAAAAAACCAACCCGAATAGTAAGGAAGATTTCATATTTTTAGTCAAATTATTATTATTATTATTATTATTATTATTATTATTTTGTGGGGTAATGAGGGTTAAATAACTTGACCAGGGTCACACAGTAGGAAATGTTAAGTGTCTGAGGCTGGATTCAAACTCCGGTCTTCCTGAATCCAGGGCCAGTGCTTTATCCACTATGCCACCTAGCTGTCCCCTTTTAGTAAAATTATTAAAAGGATAGAACATATGTAAGAAATTTTTTTTCTTTTTTTCCTTAATTCTACCCCTTCCCCTATTCAAGATAGAATTAGAACTAATCCCAAAAAGAATAGAATCTCATTATTATTTCCATATATGTTGTATCCATGTGAAGTACTGGAAAGCACATTGGATCTGTAGTCAAAAGACCAAGGTTCAAATTCCACTTCTATCATTTACCAGCTATATGACCTTGATCACAGAGTAGGACAATAAAAAGAGTATTATCTCTGGAGTCAGAGGACCTAGGCCCAAATTCTGTTCTGAAGCATACTATCATTTGGACAGTGTACAAGTCTCTGGCTCTCAGTTTACTTATCTGTAAAACAGGGAGGTTGGTGTAGTTAATATCTGAAGTTGATTCTCACTTAACCTCAATGATCCTGTAATCTTTGTAGGTCACAGTATCTTCATCTGTAAATTTAATAGGAGTACAGAATAGAGGACCTTTCTACTTTAATTTATGATTCAGTGAATACTTTGCTTGACAAAAATCTTCATGAGGGTAGGAACCATCTTCTACCTAAACTATAGATCTCTGTGTTGTGGTCAACCCTGGGAAGTGGCTTTAGAATATGTAAAATTTCCAATCACAAGTAGACTTAAACTTAAATTTCCCTATGTGTCATATACTATGTTCCATGGACCTATTTTTTTCTTTTTTTCAATTTTTTTGCCATTCCTGCAGGTAAAAATAATTCAAAGTTACACTTCAGTTAGCAGAGATGGGATTTGCTGGCAGGCCCAATGTGATGCCATTGTACCTGCAGTGCTATTTTTCTTTTTCTTTTTTTTCCTTTGGAGGTGAGATGAAGGGAAGAGAGTAAAGGAATGCTTATTTTGTTTTTGTTTTTCAGTGAGCCAAAAAGTAATTTATACATGTGAGTAGCCAGCCATTATAACTGTACTGGTAGAATCAAGAAAGCAAGGAAAGTAAGTCTTGCTTTATCCAAAAAATTTTCATTAGGAATGACATCAGTTCACTACAATATTTCCAATTTGAATAGTCAAAATAATGGACAAGGAAATTACAGGGAATAGTAACTTTAGCCCTTGGAAGACCTGGATAAATGATCTGATCTTGCATCTAGCATTGGCAGGGCTCCATCAGCATGGGTGATCTCAGGAAAAACATTTCATGATAGTCTCAGGCTTCTCAGCTCTAAATACATGGGCTCAGACCATACTCTAGAAGAGCTTCCATACTCTAAACTCTGTGATCTTTCTCTAAACATTCAGCATTATATAGCAGTTCTTGAACTATACCCTTTAGAGCAATAATGACCAATAGTTCAGTTAACATTAGAGAATGTATGAGAAAGAAGAGAATAAATTCTTTTCCTTGTTTGAATAAAAGAAACTTTGCCATATTATGTACTATGCTTTTCTTTATTATTCTATACTAGATACCATATAGTATAGCATAGAATATAATCTAGTACATGCTATGCTATACTATAGAATAAGTTAGCATAGGGTTGTATAGTATAACATAGCATATCATATATTCAGAATGTAGTATAGCATATACTATATACAGCATATAGTCTAACATAATATATACTGTGCTATGTTATATGCTATATATAATGTACTGTGATCTATGTCATGCTATATACTATGATAAACTTTATTATGCTATTTATATAGCACATAACATGGCCTATATAATATATAACAGTACACAATATGTTATATGCTATATACTATATGCTGTGTTGTTTTATATACTGTGTTATGCTATAGACAGCTAGACTTTACTATGCTATACTATATAGCATAGAGCACATGTAATACATTACACGTATAATACATGTAGTTTTCACATAATATATAGGGTATATAATGCATATAATATATATTGTATAGTGGAACATAATATATAAAAAAACATGTGCTATGAGTTATGTGTATTCTAGCATAGTAAATAGCATACTAATATATAGCACAATATAGCTATGTCAATGATTATGCTTATACTAAATGTGCAAAATGTAGTATATACTGAGTATGTGTTATTTGACTTATGCACATATGTTATATATGTTTATGTAAACACCACAAATGAAACATATGACATGTGCTATATGAAATTTGTTTTACATGCTTGTTGCATACTGCACACCCATATGTATGTGTATATATGTATAGATATATAAATGGTAGATATAGATAATATCAATATAGATGATTGATATAGATATAGATCAGCATTTGGTACTCACATCTCATTAGTATACTCAGTGAACTCTAGCCCCCTGATTCAAGAGGTGGTGGGTGGAATAAAAATGTTCTTCCAAAGCATCCATTTTATAAGGACTCCCAGGACAGCCAGTTTTTTACTTGCACCACTAGGTCTACTCCTTTTACTTAAGTCAATCATGTTTCCAGGAGAAGGAAAAATCATCAGGAAATTCATCATGCTTCTATATTACAAAAATCAAGTTCAGTCCAATATAGTCTATTTTCTTCTAGTCTAGATCAATCTGTATCAGTTCAGTGCCCTCCATTCCAATGTAGTATAATCTGATCCAGTTCAGGTCAATCCAGTCTACTACATACTAGACATGTCCAATCTGGTCAAGTTTGGTTGAATGCAGTCCACTGGGTCCAATTTGGTCCATTCAGATACAATCCAGTACAATATACAATATACAATAGTACTCTCTGGTTCAATCTAATCCAAAGCAGCTGAATCTGCAAGCTTAGTTTAATGTGTTAGCAGACCTTTATGGGTTTTAATCTGCAAATGCCCTTTTCTCTCACTATGACCTACACACATGTAAATACAAATATAAATGACTTCATCTTATTTTTCACCAGTTTGATCTCAGGCACAGCTTAATTGTTGTCACTTCAAACCCATATAATTCGTAAGAAGTCCCTGACTTCAATGACATATTATGTTGGGGGAGATAAAATATGTTGCCTTCTTTCTTGTCCTTCTTGCTCTTGATCTTGTTCTTGTTTTTATTCTTGTTCTCATTGTTCTCTTGTCTTCTCATTCTCCTTTTCCTCCTCTTCCTTTTTCTTCTTCTCCTTCTCCTTAAATTTGATCCTTCTTGGGGGCAGCTAGGTGGTGCAGTAGATAGAGCACCGGCCCTGGATTCAGGAGTACCTGAGTTCAAATCCGGCCTCAGACACTTAACACTTACTAGCTGTGTGACCCTGGGCAAGTCACTTAACCCCAATTGCCTCACTAAAAAAACAAAAAAAACAAACAAAAAAATTGATCCTTCTCCTTAAATACAGCTTATCAACTACTCTGAAACTTACAGCTTTAGGGCACTAAAGGCACTGAGAGGTTAAGTGACTTTAACAGGGTCATACATAGTCGGTATGTATATGTCAGAAGCAAGTCTATAATCCTTGACTTCAAAGTCAGACCTCTAGCAATTATGTCATGCTGCTAATCCAAAAATAAACAAAATGCAAGACAATTTATGGAAGGACAGAACACTACCAATTAAAAGGATCATAGAAGGCTTAATGGAGAAGATGGCATCTGAGATGAGCCCTGAAGGAAGAAAATGATTCTAAAAGGTGAGATATACAAATGGAGTACATCTGAAGAATGAGGATAGGCCTATGTGAATCAGTAGGCTCTCACTATCGTAACACTATCATGATAGTATGTCTTTTGTTGCTTTAAGTTCTACATATTATGTGAAATTGATTATTTTTCTTCCTCTGAAATTCTCACCTTTGTAACTATTCTTGGATCATAGGATAAGAGGATTTGTAATTGAAAATTTTAAAAGTCATTTAAACTACTTTTCTCCTATTTTGCAGATGATAAAACTGAGGTTCAAAGAAAAAGTTGGCCAAAGTCATAAAGTATTGTAAGATTCAAAATTGGAAATACAGAGCATTAATCTCCCCCTTTAACTTTTCGCTTTTATATTTATCTCCCAGACCAATAAGAAAAAGGAGCTTCTGAGCTTTAATCTGTGTGGGATTCATTTTCATTGCTTGGGAATTAATTAGGCAACAAAAAGTGAAACCAATTAGGGAAATAGGGAAGTAGAAATACAGATGAATGGTCTTGGATCTAAGCTTAGTCTATTTTCCTTTATAAAACTCACTGAATCCCAAACTGCCTGCCAGGCCATGAACCAGCACACCCAAGCTCGAACACCAACCCCATGTTTCTGAACTCCTCTCACGCACACCGCCACCACGGCTAAGTTTTCCAGCCAGAGAATGCGAACTTCCACTCCTGCCTTCACTTTTAAGTTTGCTTCCTGGAAGTTCCTCACATTCTTGCGTTTTCCTCCCAAAAGGGGAGGTCCTTCAAAAGCTGCTTCAGCAGCATGTACAATCTCTCAAATGATTCAGCTAAAACTTCTGATATTAATCTTTACCACAAATAATTTTTACCACAATATCTACTGAGAGAAATGATGATTTCTCTTTTATATCAATAACCAATTATTAATTGAGATTAAGATTTTTTCCCTTTTCTATTTCCTCATTCAGAAATCAGTTCTTTGTAGGTTATTCAGCCAGAATCTGAAGGATATTGCTGATAGACAAAATTGTCCTAATCCTCAGAATATACATTTTTTGATCTTGAGTAACTTTTAGCCCAACTAAGACATTTTACAAACAGAATCCAGTCTAAGCAAGATTTTGTTCTTGGGAAATAAGCCTCAACCAAACCTTGGAACCGTCTATTGGAGTTTGGAGTGACCTAATTTATGAAGGAGAAAATCAACCAGTGAGGTCTAGGTAGAGTAGTATTCTTTTACCCAGATTGCTGGCGGCAGCAGATTCTCCTGATTAGGTCATGCTTTCTGCAAGAGAAACTGAAGATATTTGATACCTCTTCATCAATATGTCTACCGCATCATTCATCATTAACCAATCAGAGTTGATTTCCATTCTCTGGTACAATCCTTTTTCCAAAGGGTTTTTAACCATAACAGGTCTCCAAGATTCATATTTGGTTTACAAGAGAAAGTCAAATGACCATCCTTGTATTATTTACTAGCCAGAACTAATAAAATGATTAATTACTCAGAAAAAGTCTCTTGAACTTTTCATTCATCACAGTACTAACATAAAAAATATAGACTTTGGAGCTAGGATCTCTTACTCCATATCCAGTATCCTTTTTATTGCAATATGACATTATTTTCCCTTGTTAAAGAGTTATTATAGGGGCAGCTAGGTGGCACAGTGGATAAAGCACCGGCCCGGGATTCAGGAGTACCTGAGTTGAAATCCAGCCTCAGACACTTAAAACTTAATAGCTGTGTGACCCTGGGCAAGTCACGTAACCCCCATTGCCCTACCAAAAAAAAAGTTATTATAATTATTTCATAAGGAAAATAATTATATCCAATCACAAAACCAAAGTACTTTCAACATGCAAAGGGCTACCATCATGGAAGGAGGGACTTTTTTTTTAACCTTTTTTTGTAACCTCTTCAACCCTACTGGCATATATTTTTTTTTCTTTTATGAAGTTCAAATCAATCTTCGTATTGACCCTCTAGTTATCATATCTTATACTTTCTACAAAAATTTCTTTGTATTCTTGATATTTGCCATTTACAGAATTGTGTGGTAGTCATCCTAACACACATGGGAAAAAATTATAAAATTTATCATTATAGATCATGGCTTGACTGTTTGTTGCTTGTCCAAATTTAAAGAAAATGTTAATAATGCTGTTTAACTTTAAAAGTTTGTGTGTATATATTCGCCCTTCACCAGTCCAGTTGTTGAGTATTTCCCAGTATATCTTTGTATTGTTCTATAAACACAGCTTCAGCTCAGCAGGAAACCAGTAGAAGGTTCAGGGAATGAAGTCATCACCAGAATGGAGACCTGGTGACTGGATGCTAATAATAATAATAATAATATCAACAACACAAACAATATGAATTGCAACAATAACTAGCATTTAGATATCATTTAAATTTTTTGCAGATTTCTTTATATCCATTATCTCATTTGAACCTTACAATGCCATTGATTTTACCTCTATGTCTGTAAGATCTACAAAAAAAGTATTATTTGCTATTTTGTAATAATGGAGTATTGATTACTTACCTTTTTGGCTAAAAAGCAAATCAAACATGGATTAATTATCCATGATCCTAACTTTATACAAGAGTTGCATTCCTTGCAGAGGTTTCATAGACTTAACAAAAAAGAACTATCAATAATTGAATCTTACTTTACATGTACTTTTTAGAGGGACACTATATGGCATAATGAAAAGAATACTGTATTTAGATTGAAATGACTTGAGTTTTAAGTGGGAGTATACTGGCAAATGTTTAACAACCAAATCTGAAAAAAACATTTGCACACAACATACTATTATGTTTAAACTGAATTATTAACATTTTCTTCATCACTTTCTTAAGCCTAGACAATCAATTAAACAATAAGTCAAATGCTGATTTGTAGCTCACTGATCTCTCAGCTATAAGAACTCACACTGAAAATTTACAATCAGTTCTCCCTAGCCCATTGGAGCTGGCTCCAATACAGTTCTGGTTTGAATACCAATTCTGCCATTTACTTGTATGACTTTGTATAAGTCATATAAGCATGCTTTAGTGCCCTAATATAGAAAATGAAGTGGCTAAAGTAAGTAACCTTTAATCTCTAAATCTGTGAGTTTTCTAAATCATTACCCTATTCCTCAATTTATCTATTTAATAAATAGGGATTTTTTCATATATTGGATTTGCTTTAAGTAAGATACTTTTTTGTTAGCAGTCTTATCTAGTTGAAATTCATATCCATGGTTCAAAAGCAAACATTAAATATTGAAACATTAAAAAGTTAAATAATGAAACAAAAACAGGTACTAAACCATGAACTGTATTAAGAAATTCAGTAATGGGTTAAAAGGAAAAACCCAATCAAGTCCACCATCTCTCCTTCCTACTTAAAAAAAAAATCTTCCATGAGCACAGAATTGAAATATAACTCTATTAAATCTTCAGACACAGGCTGCTAACCAGCTGTATATAATTTTATGGGTTTTTTTTAAACTTTCATGTGGAGAGGCTTATAACTCTTGTCCCCTACTTGTCGATTAGTGTAAATGTGAAATCTGTAGAATTACAAGTTACAAGCCCAGCCTTATACCTCCACAACTCTGCTAGGATGATGAAATGGCACTAATTTTTTTCTTTACATAAATGAAATCACATGAAGTATTAGTGTGATCATTTGCATAAAATTTTATGGGATAGGCATTGATCCTCTACCCCTATTTACTTGAGTATATCTCTCCCCTTATCAACATGTACCATGCTTTTCAATGTCAGGGCCTAATCCCAAAATTATTATTTGGATCCCTCTATACCTGCCAACAAAGGAAAGTAACAATTTCCTCTAGGATCTTTTTTTTCTTAAGTCCTCTTTTATCCTTTTCATCTTTTTGCCTTGCATTTTTCTTCCAAAGTGCCATGGGGGTTTGGAGAAAGATGGATTTCTCAACACCTCCACCCCATCCCCAACCACCCAGGAGCAGTTGGTGGCAACATGCAGCAAAAGCATGCAGCAAAAGTAGACGTGCTTACACTCAGCCAAAGTGAAGAGTACTCAATAGTGAATTGTCCTAGTACAAGTGATTACAGTAGGTGTTATACTAATTGATTTTCTGTAGAAGCCCATGGCAGAAACAATCCTACTCAGTACAAAAGAGGAGCTCATGAACTATTCCTCAGCCTCAATGCCTGTGTAGAAGAGGAATGATTCAGATACTACACATAGACTTAAGCCTTGTAGTTAGAGAATTAAGATTTCCTGGGCAGCATAACTTTGGAGATGGTCTTGTGAGTGACTCCAAGTTCAAGAATTCCCACATTTGAGAATTCAAAGATGTGATCTTCAAAAGGGAAAAAAAATCACCTATAGACTCATGTGCTTACTCTGACTACAGCAGCATGAAATGGACTCATGGGATGGAGAAGCAAGGTGCCTAAACCTTGTCATGCCCTACTATTATGGTGATTTGGACAGTGAAATTTTAATGGGAAGGGGTATTGTTTGTTCACCAGCTTCAAGATATGTTTGCCTTGGGGAGGGTGGGGATTTTATGGGATATTTGAAAGCTTTCTTTGCTTTCTATATCCATCTATGCACTACTGTGAGTCCTTTGTTTCTAGGTACACAGTTTCTATGGAGTGAGATAAGGACTGTTCCATGCCCAATTCTAATGTCTTAACCTTGAGTGTTTGTATGGAGCTAATGACCTTGTTATACACATTATAAGAAACCTAGACCTGAACTATGATTGCAATTTTTCCCAGAGTAAACTCTAGTGAGGATAAAATCATATTCTTGGGTCATCCTGCAGGATTAGATCTAATCTGTGTAAACTCAGATACTAGGGAGCCCTTGCCCATAGGTTACAGCCATTGCCCATAGGTTTTCCTTTCTAAGAACTTATTTTAAATATTTACAAGTACACCTCTTTTTGCATGTAAAGGATACTTTGAAAAATGCAAAAATAACATGCTTTTGCTAACTTTAGGAAATTATAATTTAAGCTAAGAAATAAGACATAAATAACAATGATAATAAGAAGAGTGTCTTAAGTGCTTTAAGAATCAAGGTACTAAGTGTGCCTTAGATGAGAGTGGGGAAGAAATTAAAAAACATCTCACAAAATAAGTTGAGATTTGAACTGGGATTTTAAGGATTTTGACTCCTAAAATGGAGGTGGTTAGCAGAAGGAGTTTCAGGTGAAAGGAATGTCCACACACACAAAAGAGACAGAAGTAGGACAATGTTCAGCATATTCTAGCTAGACTAAGTAGTTCCATTTGGCCAAAGTATATAACACATATAGGTTGGAGAAGGCAGAAAAGTCATATAGGGTCAAACAATAGCAGAGTGATTAAATAAATTGTGGTACATAATATACCAATAACTATGAGGGGTAAAAACACATCTGAAAAGATGTCTGTGAAATCACATAAGGGCATAAAAGAGGGGAGGAGAACAAAGCAACAATAGGGGACAGTGTACATTCTCAGAATAATAAGACAAGAAAATATGAATGGGAATTTATGAACACAAATTTTCACAAACACTTGGGGGAGTGACTGAAAAGTCATTTCGTTGAAATTAAAGTACGACTAGTTTCAAAGCAAGTCTAAATTCATTGAATTGATATTTCATTGAATCATTGAATTTGAAGGTTTCAAGGAACCTTAGCAGCTGGCTAGTCTAACCTATACACCTAAAGAATCTACTCCCTTAGGGCAAAGACTGTTCCATTTTTTTGTAGCCTTTGTAGCATTTCCATTTCTATAACCTCTGGCACCTAGTACAGTATTTTTACACAGGCCAGCTGCTTAATAAATGTTTATTGAATGGAACTGAATTGGATTTAATTTAGGTGTTTTTCAATGATTTATTAGAGACTGAGAGTCCTGTTTGAGAAGCTTCATTGATCTTTCACATGTTCTTGCTTTTGAATCCTTATCTTTAAAGCCCAACTCAAATGCCACATTCTCCATAAAAGCTTTCTCTGATCTCCATGGTTGATAATGACCTTTCCCCACCATGTGATGATTTGCTTATATTTCTGTTGTCTCCATGTATGCCCATGTTCACCCAGAAATAAAGGCATGCACACACACACACACACACACACACACACACACACACACACACACACACACTCGATTCTATGATATCCCTAGGACTCTTTCCTCTTCACCCTTTCTCCTCAATCCCTACCTCTCAGAAGCCATATAAACTCATCTCAAAATAATGTATATGAAATAAGTCATTGCTGAAACCAACACAGACTAAAGCTTTTGTCACTTTATAGCAGATTCCCTTATCAAGCAAGGTAGCTACAGCAGGTCACTGGGAGGGTGATTAACAGAGATAAAGGGAAACCAGGAAGAGGAAGGAAGAGTTCTGTGTGTAATATCTTGAAGTTATACATGCTTTACTTTACAACTCTTGCTTTAACTGCAAGCCTTTACACAACTTCACCTGAAAGGTACTGCCTTCTAACCCTCTGTCAGTCTTGCATGGCAACTCTGCTTTTCAGTCCCATTTTTCCTCATGGATGCTACAAACCTGTAGTGGTTCCTTCAAGGTCAAAACCAGAAAAACTTGGGAAACTCTCAAAAGTTTCTGTTTTCCTGTGGACAAATACTTCTGACCCACCAAATTTCCATGATATTAACACTAGGACAGAGGAAACCTACAGAAACAAGAGCTACAGTTAAAATGAATATTGACTCCTCAAAGTGAGGAAGGAGTGGCTAGACCGAAATAAAGGAGGAAAATACTGGAAGACCTAACTGAAAAACTGAATACTTGACCTCTCAGATTCAACAATGACCTCTAAGGTCTTTATTATTCAATAATAAGTTAGGATTTAATTCTCTCTTTAAAATAGTCTTCTCAATAAGATCCATTATCACTCAAAAGGGTTTAGAGTAACAATTTTTGAACAAAAAACTTAATGAATAAAAAATTAATTTGGGCTAGATTATGAAATTCCAGCCACTGAATAGTCCACTAGTACCTACATCTTAGATTTTTGTTATTGTTGTTTAGTTGGCTTTCAACTGTGTCCAACTCTTCCTGTCCCCATTTGGGGTTTTCTTGGCAAAGATACTGAAGTGGTTTGTCATTTCCTTTTCCAGGTCATTTTGCAAATGAAGAAACTGAAGCAAAGGAGGTTAAGTGATTTGCCTGAGATTACACAGCTAGTGTCTGAGGCCAGATTTGAACTTGAAAAAATGAGTCTTCCTGACTCCAAGCCCAGCACTCTATTCACTGTACCACCTAGCTGTTTCATATCTTGGATACTCCTGCAAATAATTATAATCATAATCATAGATGAAAATAACTAGTAAACTAATGTATATAACACAAGTTTTTCAGAGTGCTTTATGACATGGGGGTTGGGAATATTAACATTTAAACCTGCCAACTATATATCAGAAGGGACACACCTAAGAAGTTAGGGGAGATTGAAAGTCAGTTGGGAGTGGCTACTACCTGAGCTAGGAGACAGAGATAATTTTGGAGGTCAGGACTATCATTCCAAAAAATCCCCTGACTCTCAGGAATCTTTCTCCACCCCACCCCCAAAAGGAACTTCCCCTTATCAGGTAGAGATAGGTCAGATATCAATTAATGGAAATATAATTTATTTTGCTTTTAATAATGAAAGAGGAACTATATAGAGTTTGTCACTGTCCACAACTTGCTAAAGGTTCAATAGGTTTATGAAGAAAATCTTGACTGACAAAGTGATCAGACTACATTGTATGTTAAGAAAAAAGTTAGTGACCTTTCTGTACCCCTGGAATTTTTTGAGAATCAAGAGATAACCATTTATCTTATAGATTTAAATATTTTTCTCAGTGAAGCCAGGGAAACTAGATGAGAGAACCTATGAAGGTCTATTCCAGATCCATAAACATCCATCCCTATGATAGGTAGCATTATTCATGGATAGCCTAAGGCATTTGTTTGGAACTTGTAAAATGTTTTCCAATGTATTGGTTTTGTAAAGAGTACCTATTGTTAGTGAAATGAATCCCCAGACCTTGGAATCCTATTTAAGTGAATATCTATGTTTTCCCTGATCATCTTCCTATTCTTTTTGGATGTTCCTATCCATTGCTAAATTTGGACTGTGAATGCACTGGGCAAGCTTTGTAACCAGCTTTGTGTTTGGCAAAATGTTTGTAATTATGCCAGTACTCATAGTTGCTGAGAATCAAAGATTATTCCCTTCAGTTAAGTGGGGAAAATGTGAATGATTACAAAAAATTATCAGTGAGAAGCCTCTTATTTAGTGCTTTGGAAGGTCTTCATTTATTGAAGAGAAATTTACATTAATGTTCCTATCTACTACATAAAATAGGGCTGAACCAATGTCATGATCTGATGATGACTGCTCTTTATAAATTGGACCACTTATATTAACCTACAGAGTAAACTGAGATTATGACCCCCCTTTCTTAACCACCCACCTACTAACCTTTTCTAGACTTCATCAGTAATTGAAATGTTCCCTCCTTAAATGAAATAAGAACAATGGCAATTGGAGCCCTTACGTTGACAAGTTTCTCCTTGGAGATATTTTCCCTGCCAAGAAAAGGAAAGTTAAATGTGAGGAAGCATTATTATGCACACATTTTCATTTTAAAAAGAGAGAAAGCAAGCAAGAATAAATGATCAGTATCACTCCTCCCATGCAGACTACTCAACATCAAGCTGGATTTCAGTCAGCTAAATTTCTCATCCAAATCTGATTTTCTTTTTTAAAAAAGTAAAACTTCAATGAAATTTGAGAGACAAAAAGTTTTAGCTGGTGGCACTCAGCCAAAACATTTGTCAATAGGATTTCATTTCTGAAATTGTATCAGGGAGAGTTTTTGTTTTTCACTTTAAAATCTGAAGAAAATATCTCAGAGGCAGCAATATCAGACAGTTCCTATTCTATAATACATTTTAAATTATACTCAGAATTTACGGAGCTCCCCTGGGTACTAGAATAGGCAAATAGATAACACTGCCAAGGAACACACTGTTTAAAGTGTAGGGACTACAAAAGCAGATTGGTTTAAATGAAATTAGTATTCTGGGGTAAAGACCACTAGATTTGGGATAAGAAGACCAGGGTTCAAATCCTATCTTTGCTACTTACTATAATTATCACCTTTGGCAAGTTGTTTAACCTCTCTGGGCCTCTTTATACTTACCTGTAAATCAAGGTAATCCACAAAATGAGCATTTGTTAAGAGTCTACTATGTACCAGACTTTGTTCTAGGCTCTACATATACTGACATACATAACAGTCCCTACCCTCAAGATTATATTTTATTGGGAAAGATAAGATGCAAACACATAAATATATTAAATACAAACACAACAAAATATACTATAATAAACCCTCAATACCTACTATGGGAGAGTCACTGTGCTAAGTACTGGAACTACAAATAAGAAAAATAAAAAAACAATCCCTGCCCTCAAGGAGCTTATCTTCTAACTGGGTAAGACCATCAACAATAGAAGTTGAAAAGCTCAGGGGAGAGGGCATAATTCATGGGAGTATAGTGATGGTAAAGTCAAAAACAAGGAATGAACTAGTGAAAAATGAAAATATAAACAAAATGCTATAAAATCACAAAGAAAATAAATAATAGAATTAACTAAAGGATCTATATGGTCTATTCCAGCTCTGAAGTTATGAACCTTAGAGGCTTCTTTTTCAAAGTGTGCAAGAGGTCAAGACAAACTTCCTTTAGCTTGAGTTCTTTGAAGATCACTGTTTTTATACCATGAGTAATAAAATAATAATAATTGATGTTTATATAGTGCTTTTAAGAGATTGCAAAGTTCTGTGCATATGTTATCTCACTTTATCCTCACAATTCTATATACTTGATACTATTATCCTTATTTTACAGATAAGGAAACTGAAGTTGAGAGTGATTAAGTGACTTATCCATGGCTATACAGCTAATAAATTTTTGGAAGCAAAATTTGAATTCAGGACCCTCTGACTCCAAATACACTCTGTCTTCTAGAACAAGGATTTTTAAAAATCATTATTCATATTAATGATCTCTGTTTGAAATTTACATTTGGAGAAACATTTTCACCTGGAGCAAAAATAGTAGAGTGAGGAGGCAATAGGCAATGATGGTGGAGAAGACAATTAGACTATGAGTATAGTTCTCCTGGAAGAGAGGACAGTATCTACCATATGTTGGAACCCTGGAATAAAACCCCATTTGCTTATTGATAATTCTAGCTCTGGCTCTGCCTAACAGAAAATATCCTACTACCATATAAGGTACACCACAACATTGAAAAACCTGTTCTCAGACCCCTGAGAAAAATATACCTGGAGAGGATCTAATGACCATACCACTAATAGAGTGTTCTACATCATAAACTGTGGCTTCTTACACCAAGTCAAGATATTTGTATAGAAAGTCAACAACATGGTGGCTCTATTAGTGGCAACCTGTGCATATTATGTATGCTGCACAACCTGAAAGAATGCTAGAATGTGAAGGGGTTTGTATTAACTTGGGTTCCAGCCCCACATCTCATTAGTTAGCAATGTGACCAGTCTGTTTCTTTATCTATAAAATTATATACTTAACAGCAATACTATAAGATAATCTGCTATGAATGACTTTGTTATTTTCAGCAATGCAATGATCCAAGACAACTCTGAAGATCCTATGAAAAATGCAGTCCATCTACAAAGAGAGAGAACTGATGGTATCTGAATGCAGATTGAAGCATATTTTTTTGTTAGTACCTTTATCTTAAGTTTTGCTTTTGTCTGTTTTCTTTCACAACCTGGCTAATGTGGAAATATTTTGCATGTGTGGGGACCAATTTTTAATTGAGGAGTGTTAGCTAAGCAGTTCACCACAAAATTGGGGCAAGGAAGGAGACTGACAGCCTCCCTCAAAACAGAGCAGGATTTATTTAACAAGAATGAACTTAAAAAAAACCAAAACACACAAACAGGATCAGTAGGATCAAGGGAAATGAAATAAAATGGGGAAAAGGGAAATTATACAACGTGAATAACACCACTGCCCAGGAATCAGCTGCGAACACACAGCAGCATCCTGTAGCCTTCCAGCTTCAAGCTAGAATGGCGAATCCCCTCCCTTCTTCCCAGTAGACCCCAGGCTGACCACACACAGCCCCCAGCCAATTGGCTGGCCACTCTGACAGTCACATGACTGTCCTCACCAGGCTTCCAATCATTATAATTTTGACAGGCCCATGTAGGCATCAGCTAGTGATGTGAGGTGCCAGCGCCATGGTGATGGCTACAACCAGTGGGTGGAGCACTGTGTAGTTTGCAGAGCCCCAGAGGCCAGTGTGTGCACTGAGGTGTTTTTTTAAAATTCTAGCCAAAAGATGGGGTCATAAAAACCTCAAATAACAATCCTTTACACATGACTGCTCATGTAAAGCTTATATTGGATTGCTTGAGTTCTTCAGGGAGGAAGGGATGGAGGGAGGGAAGAAGAGCATTTTTTTTTGTTTTTTTGTTGTTTTTTTGTTTGGTAACGCAATTGGGGTTAAGTGACTTGCCCAGGGTCACACAGCTAGTAAGTGTTAAGTGTCTGAGGCCGGATTTGAACTCAGGTACTCCTGACTCCAGGGCCGGTGCTTTATCCACTGCGCCACCTAGCTGCCCCAAGAAGAGCATTTGTAACACAAAGTTTTAAAAAAAAGCCTTTCACAACCCCTCTTAATTCTAGTGCCTTCTCTCTTTTAATGATTTCCTATTTATCCTATATATAGCTTGTTTGTATAAATTTGTTTGCTTGTTGTTTCCCTCATTAGATTGTGAGCTTCTTGGAGGGCAGGGTCTGCCCTTTGCCTTTTTTTTTTTTATCCCCAGCACTTAACAAAATTCCTGGCACCTAGTATATGCTTAATAAGTGTTTATTGATTTACTGGGCATGGAGGGGGGGAAGAAAGAAAAATAAAAGATATATAGATTCAAAAGGGAAGACATGAGGAAGTTAAGAAGGTAAAAAGCATGCCAACTCTGTGTCAGGCACCATACTCAGTGCTTTAAAGATATTCTCTCATAACAACCCTGGGAGGTAGGTGCTATTATTATCACCACTTTACACTTGAGGAAATTGAGGCAAATTGTGTTTAAGTAAATTTCCCAGAATCACAGAGATAGTAATTATCTGAGACCAGATATTAATTTGGGCCTTCCTGAATCCAGGTTCAGAGCTCTGTAGAGTATTCCATCTAGCTGCCTTCCATGATTTCATTAAAATAGTTATAGTCTTCAACAGTTCATAACACAGCCCATCCATGGTTACCTCCACAATTCAGGAAGCAGCCTATAGAAAAGCATGGAAGTGAAGCAAGAAAGTCAGTTTTGCTTAAATGTATAGTTTGTGAGGGGGAATAATATAAAACAAATACAAGAAAAATAAGTTGCACACAGGTCATTATAAAATGATAGGCTTAAACCAAGTTATCTCAAGAGTCCCACCTAACTTCGAATTCTATGAACTTCTAACTATATCAAAGAGACAACTTCAAATACTTTTACAAACAGTTGTGGATGATTTTGTTATATGATAGACATGTAACAACAGCTATCCCCTCACATAAAGTATTTGGGTGTCATATGGCTCAAAAGAAGTCCTTTATAGATGTCTGTAGCATCTTTTTTCTCTGCCCTTCTCAAATACAGGTTTTAATTCCTGCCAGGAGAGGAAGCAAAAGGTTGGGTACCAAAGCTTAGCCACTCTGTTCTCCTCAGAGAAAGTACATACTAGTCTAGAATTATATCTATCTACTACCTTAAATACTATTAGTCTAGGAGATGTGGTCTTTATGTTGAAGCTAAATTTTGAATTACTGTTTCTTAAGGAGGCTACAAACTTTAGAACTAAAGCTTCACTCCTTTCCTACCAAATATCTGTTCCACAAGGAATAGTCATAGCAGATAGTAAAGAAATCCATTTAATAAAGTTAATAGAAAAACTACAAATCAGAGAAAATATACATAGAAAAATATATTACAGACAATACAGAGGGAAGAGGCTCTTCCATTGAGAATTGAGGAAGATAGTCCCAAATCTCCCAAGAGGAAACTTCCCAAAGTCTCTAGTGAAGGAAGATGGGATAGGAACATAGAGTACACTGTTAGCTTTTCTCATGTAGGCTTCTTCCCAGAGTCTTATCATACTTTCAGTATTCTGAAGGGGAGTTGGCATTGTTCATATTTCCTTTCAAAGCTGGAAACCAGAATTGCCTAAAACCCAAAGAGACTGAAGAGCCAGAAGAAACTGAAGAGACTCCAAGAGAATAGTGCTCATCTCTCTCTCTCTCTCTCTCTCTCTCTCTCTCTCTCTCTCTCTCTCTCTCTCTCTCTCTCTCTCTCTTTGTAGGGCAATGAGGGTTAAGTGACTTGCCCAAAATCACACAGCTAGTAAGTGTCATGTGTCTGAGGCCACATTTGAACTCAAGTCCTTCTGAATCCAGGGCTGGTGGTTTATCCACTGTGCCACCTAGCTGCCCCCTCTCTAACTCTTACCAACTTCAAACCACACCCCCATATAGGAGCATTGATCTCCACTAATGAGGAGAAAGTTTCATACCAATGGTTTAAGACTCAAGTTATACATGCAACTTTCTCACTTCCATACACTGTAAAATAAACTAAAGCAATGACTATGGTATAGAGGAAAGAACATAAGAACCAGATTTCAGAAGGCCTAGACTATATTCTTAAAATAACCAGTTCTTTCTCTTTTCTAGGATTTCCTTTTTCTAGTTCTGTTTACTTGTCTTCATGGAGGCCTGGATGATACTTTCTTACCTCACTTTATTTATCTTGTATTTCAACTCATTATTAACTGGTTTTGTTATATTCATCCATGAATTAATATTAATAACATTGGCTAAGAAAAAAGAAGCAAAATAAGAGATTAGTTCTACCTTATCTCTTAGCCTGTTATTTCAATCCTCACTATCACAGATACGCAGCAAATGTCTCCTTGGGCACATCACATAATCTCTTTGTTTTATTGTATTTTTATTTATTTTGTTAAATATTTTGCATTACTTTTTTTTGGTGAGGCAATTGGGATTAAGTGACTTGACCAGGGTCACACAGCTAGTAATTGTTAAGTGTCTGAGGCCAGATTTGAAATCAGGTCCTCCTGAATCCAGGGCCAGTGCTCTATTCACTGTGCTACCTAGCTGCCCATTAGCTTCCACAACTAGACAACATTTGGGTATATAAATGGGTCTGAGGTCTCATCAATGTGGATATTTCAACTCCTGGGCAGATTGTAACCACTCTATAGCTTTTCATCCTATTTGATTTTTATCTGTCTTCTGAAAAATTGCTCAGCTAAAGGCTCCATCTAATGCACTAGAGATTCCCTCTGATTCATTTAATATCTAAAGTGTACAAAAATGGCCTAGGGACTATTCATCTACTTTCTTTCTTTGTGCCACAAGAATCTTATGTTCTTCTGTTTGTGCGTAGGTTGGGATACAACTTGGATGCAAATAAGTACAAGGTAGATAGTAAAGTTGTGAGGGACAAGGAATGATCACATGAAGAACTCTACACATTTTTGAGGATAGAAAGAAGACAGTTGAAGAAGTCAATGAAAGATTCACAGAGAAGGAAACATCTGAATGGATCATCAAAGGAAAACAAAACTCCAAGATAAGGAGATAGTACTTACCTTTGAGTGTGGATTATATATGTGAAATCACAGAGATTAAAAGTAGCGTATCAAGTTTGAGTAACAGACCAGTTTGTCTTATATGTAGAGTATAAAAAGGGATGTGTGAACTAAGCCTGTAGAAGGAGGATGGAGCCACTTTGTAGAAGACATTAAATGGAGGCCTAAGGATATGGTATTTTATTTGAAAGGCAGTGGAAGGGGCAGCTAGTCACTACAGTGGATAGAGCACTGGCCCTGAATTCAGGAGGATCTGAGTTCTTATACAGTCTTAGACACTTACTAGCTCTGTGACCTTGGGCAAGTCATTTAACCCCAATTTCCCCTCCCCACACAAAGGAAATATATTATTAAAGATCTTTGATCAGAGAAGTGAGCTTGCCAGATCTGTGCCTTAGAAAGATCATTTCAGTAACTGTGTTAAGGGAGTACTGTAAAGGCAATTGGGGGTTGGTTGCCTGTATGGCTAGGGAAAGGACTGAGACTTGATTAGGAGATCAACTGAAAGGCCAAGAAATGATTACAACAGTCCAGGTGAGAACTAATGAGTGGTTATGTCAAGGTCTTTATGACCCTCAAGTTTTCCCAGGTGAAATGTAGAGGAGAAGCAAGAGTTAAATGTTTATTCAATAGATAAAAGAAAACTTTATGCTAAAAAGTATTGATAATAATAAAATAGTAGCCCTAATATGATTTACATACTTCTTATGAAGTATGACAGTAAAGACAGAAAAGATCAACATTTATAAAAACAGCATAAATTCCCCTGGCTGAGAAAATGAAAATGTAATAAGTTTAAATGTCTTTCTCATGAGTTTAAAGTGTCATTTAGTAAATTGAAAGTTGATCTTGTTTTCAAAAAGTCCTAGATTCAACTACTGACTAGTATGTAACTATTAGAAAGTCACTAAACCCCTCAGTGCCCCAGTATTATAACTCAAAGATTATAAACGACAAGAATTTCTCATTGGTATTGGTGGAACAAGTTTCCAGTCCAATGGTTTCTTATATCTGCACTAATGTTATCACAGTTCCAGACCAAAACAAATAGAAGAAAACAAAAATGAGAACAGAATAGGGAGTTATTTTTCCATAAGATCTGAAATGAATGTACAAATCGTGAAAAAAGAAAAATACATTTCCACTTGTTCACTCTTATGAGGACAGATGTGGATGGAGGACAAATCAATGCATCCAATTCTATCATGGTGTTCCCTAGCACCTCAAAAAATCTTTCAAATAGTACTATAAAGGCTTCTTTCCACTTGCTGAACAAAAGTTAATATTAACAGTGATTTCATGTGCATCAGCATAAGCCAGAGAGGAGCCCCTTTCCCACTCTGCAGCCCGGTAGGTTTGATGATTAAATTTTTCCAGAACTAAATGAGATAATTCAGTACATTAACAAAAAGGTATAAAGAATTTTAACTTATAATCATTATCAGTCAGAAGAGGTAACATAGCATGATGGTTTTTGCCATCAAAAAGACCAAGGTTTAAGAGCTACCTCTGACACACTAGCTAGGAAAGTGATTTAATGACTCCATTCCCTGGGTAACATAATAAGGTCTATAAGTTGTAGATACATTACCTGTTTGCAATAGTAGAAGAAATTCCTCAATGGAAGTTCACTCACACAGATGAAATCACAAATACTGCTAACTCCCTTCCCCCAAGAATCTTCTGTGATTGTGAATGTAGGTCTAAGTGATTTTATCATATCCTTGAAACCAAATAAATGATTTAAAATAAATGAGGGTAAGTAGTAGTTAAATATGATGAGCCGCTTTCACTTAATTGCAGAGGTAATCAAACTATGTTTAATACTGTGTAGGGGCAAAGAGGAAAAAAATATTGAGTTGATTCCATGAATATAATGGAGAGGCACTTTTTCAATATATCATTAGTCTCTGATTTCACCAACCATCATAGATTTCAACTCCTCTCATGCTTAATAATACATAGGATTTATATATCACTTTACAGTTTGCAAAACACTTTACAAATGTTATCTCATTTTATCCTTACAAGAGCTCTTGGAGGTAGATGCTATTATCCCCATTTTATAGATAAAAAACTGAGGCAAACAGGGATCAAGTGACTTGTTTAGGGTCACACAGCTATTAAGTATCTGAGACTGGAGTTGAACTCAAGTCTTCCTGGCTCCGGGTCCAACTCTATTTTAGCATCACTTAGCTACCTTAGTAGAATATCTTTGAGATCTCCATTGATATTTTGATATATTTGTTACTTCAACTATGTAGTTACCTCCTCCAGCAATGGAGATGACAATAAAACCATATGTTCTCATCATTGAGGATTCTTGTTTAGGTCATTCCATAAGTCCTGTATAGGGGATCTACCTCTGAGGGCTTTCCTCCAGCTTTCTTCACATAGCATTGGTGCCAATGCAACATGATGGCTTTCCATTAGTTACCCCTTCTTGGCTCACCTCCCTTTCAAGTCATATATCTCTCTGATGATATTCTTCATGCTGCTCCTCTTGCACAATCTTTTTTTGGTGGGGGGGGGCGGGAGCAGAGATAATATCCTATAGTCTATTCCTGGTCTTTGAGTGACCCACAAATTTAATTCTTCAGAAACTGTGTTTTTTCATGATCATAGCCATGTAGTAGCAGCAGAAAAATATTAGTGCTAAAAACATGGACCTTGGTTTCAAACATTATAAGCACTGTATTTAAGGTCATTCCCAGCATAGTGTAACAGACCGAATACAATCCAACTTCCACTCATTTGGATATATTCTGTATTTAGTTTATGGTCTATCTGTGGCATCTTGCCAAAGGTATATAAACTGACATGCTAACACTATAGAGTTCATATATGCAATTTCATATCATAGTCTATGAAGTAGTCATTCTTCAACCACTTGGTCTTTCCTATTTCAATGGTTATTTTGAATTCTTCAGAGTAATTATGAAGCTCAATTAGGAGTCCTTACAGTGCTTCAGAAATTGATGCTATCAAACAATGTCATCTGCAAGCACAAGTACATGGAAAACATATCATATATAGAGAATCCCTCTTCAATTTGGACTCTTTATTGGACCTTCCCCAGTATGGTAGCAAATATATTATATACCTCATATAATATTAATATTAATAATCAGCTATTATACAAAGCTATCTTTTGTTATAACATCAGGATCATATATTTAAATCTGGAAGGGAACTTACAGGCCATTTATGCTAATCCCCTCAATTCATAGAATAGGAACCAAGGTCTAATAAATAAGTTCTAGAAATCATTCAGGTAGTAAGTGGAAGAACCAGAATTTTAACCTAAGTCTTCATTAATCTAAGCCTAGTATTTTTTCTATTATGACATACAGTCTCTCTTGGGATACACACTTTGCTTGGGGAGAACATTTAAAGTTGAATTTTCTTCTACTGAATAAAATATTGTTGTTGGTTTTTCTTGTTTGTGTGTTGAAGTGGTTTTTTTTGGGGGGGGGAAGAGGGCAAGAACCAACACAATGGGGCAGCTTGAAATACTATGACCCTATGAGCCTATATTCTCTGTACCTTTTAATCATAAAAATGACTGTAACTATTGTCTTCTGCAGTAGAATGTAGTTTGAAATGGTCTAAATTATTCCTTTTTATACATTTGCCTGAGAATACATAATTTTTTACAAATATATTGAATAGATAGTAAAGTAGGCATATGATTTGGTAGGTGTTTATATTCTCATGGTAGCTTTTCTCAACAAAATAAGGTCTATTAATTTATCTAAGACTTTGATATATTCTTTCTTTTAGATATCTTGAGAACCAATCTCAGTATTCCCAAAATTTTGCCCTTAGCCTGGACCTCTTCTGTGTATACTTGAGCTAGAGCTCAGTTGTTTTTCCAACTTTGTTTACTTTAGTGACATTTATCTTTCATACTTTTTCATGCTTTAAATTTTGTCATTAAATGCCCTTAGGGTTATCTATCAATGTTTTTTCTATAAATGTATTTCACTCTACTTTTTGCTCTTTTGTACAGTAATAATACTGATGGTAAACTTCTGCTATGAATTTGTTTTAGACTTATGATCACTTTGCCTGCCATATATCTATAGTGATAGAGATAGAGATATGTGTGTATACACACACATATGTAAGGATATGTATATATGCATGTTTATTTAGACAGAGACAGATAGACCAAAAGATAGATAGATGATAGAGAGAGAGATAGACAGATGATAGATATCTGTGCTTGGCAAAATTATGTTTGCTAGGCAGGGCAATTTCAAGACTTTCTTGGGGTTTTATTGTTAAATTTTAGGCAATGGTTATTATCTGTGTTAATATCTGTTCTTTTATCTAGTTCCCATTTTTCTTCTTCAATAGCTTTCTTAATTCTTAGAGGTTTGAGTAGACTTAATTGCTTGTCACCTATTCTCATGTTTAATCTTTGTTATCATGTAGAATTGGTTTTGATCTTTGCTCTAAGTTTGTTTATGCATAGTTTCAAATAGATGATTCAAAAATGACGCCCACATCCATAATCAGGCATTTCTTGGCAATTATAAGAATGTAACTAACTAATTTTATCATGTGTGATGTCATTCAGTCATCCTCATGCATAGCACATTGCAACTCTCTCCTCAAAGGAAATGTACATACTAGAGTCATTGGGTTTCTTCTGTAAAGTCTTTGGCCTATCTCATTTCTTTAAAATCTTGTTTGCCTACATACCATTTGCCATATTCTTGTATGCCTACATTTTCAATGAAATCATCAAGGTTTAAAATATCTGTGGATTTAATTTAGAGAACCTTATGAGGTTCGCCCTAGAGTTTCTCTACCTCCTTATTCTCTACAACCTTTGTTGATGCATAAATTACAATAATTTTCATGGTGTTTTCAAAAATGCTTTTCAATAACTGTTATATATGAAATGAACAAATATCTCATGAAATTCTGCTTCCTGATGCCTCTTGGTACAAGTTACTTCCAATTACTTAATATGATTGTACAGGCAGAATCTGTGAGCCATGCTTCCTTTCAGTTGCTATTCCCTGTGGTCTTCCTGTTTCATGTGCAATGAGAATGTCAAGAATGATATGATTCAGTTTCCCCAATGGCATGTCTACTCAGCCAGTGGATCTCAGATTTAGAATTCCATCAAAGAGGATTATAGACAGGAAGGAAAAAAACAATATATTCTTTTTTTTAATTTTTATTTTTGTGAGGCAATTGGGGTTAAGTGACTTGCCTAGGGTCACACAGCTAGTAAGTGTTAAGTGTCTAAAGCCAGATTTGAACTCAGGTCCTCCTGCCTCCAGGAATGGTGCTTTATGCACTGTGCCACCTAGCTGCCCCTATATATTTTTTTAATTTTTATTTTTCTGAGGCAATTTGGGTTAAGTGACTTACCTAGGGTCACACAGCTAGTAAGTAAAACCCAATATATTCTTAACAACCTCTTCCCACTTTCTGCCACACTGCCAAAAACTACAAAAGCAAAAGGACACCACATAGGACTAAATACTATTATCCGTTTGTCTTTGTTTCATGTATTGTATTGGCCAAGGGATTCATCACCAAATAGTTAGATTATTAGTGGTGATCTTCACCACACATACATAACAAGTGGTTCTTAGGAAGGAGACATAAGAATGTGCTTAGAACCATATTCGAGGTCCTTCTAGCATGACAATATCAGCCAGGGTTTTTTGCTCTAGCATTTCACTGATATAGCCTTCAGGAATCTAATGTCACCTTAATACTACAAGGCATACAAATGGATTTTGTGGAGGTTGCCAAAGACGAAAAATTCTTTACCCAGAAGTGAATATTAAGTCTCTTCACATTTAACTAAGCTGATTCTTGAGAAAGAACTTGTTGTCTACTGGCATAACCATCAAGATTCCAGGGTCACTTCCACATCTTGTTGAAGCATCTGAGTAAGATTTCAATGAAAAGAATGATATGGATGTATTTCATAATATTTTTCATCTATATCTAATCTATATACATAAATTTAGATACTATCATCTTTCTACCTATCAATCTATCCATGTATTAACTAACAGTATACCTACCTATTATCTATTAATCTATCATCTATCTATGTATATATTCACGTATCTACCATCTATCATTTATTAATCTACCTATCATCTATCCATCAATCTATCAATACACTATCATTTCTCTCCACCACTTTATAGGATTACTATAATGGTTTCACTAAATGGTTTTTTTTATTTTTTATTAATTCACTAATTTGTTTATCCTCACAACAATGCAGTGGTAAATAATGCAAGGGATTTTACTCCTATTTTAGAAATAGACAAATTGAAGCCCAGTGGCTTACATAAGTGACTTGGGATAATAGAATCATAACATCATAGATTTAGAACTTATCTATCTAGCTTAGAGTGTATTGATTCCAACCTCCCCCCCACCCCATTTGATAGATGAGGAAATTGAGGCACAGACATGTTAAGATCCAGGCCTTCCTCACTCCCTAGTTCAGTGCCCTATCCACTAAACAATGCTACCTCATGGTATAAATTTATACAGTTAGTACATATTCACCATAAACTTTCCTCTCACTAAGAAAATTGTGGTCAGCTAAGAAGGTAATCCGGCATTCTATCCACAAGTATTCATTGAACTATTATTATGATCCAAGCATTGTGCTAAGCTCAAAGGATACAAAGAAAGGTTTAAAAAAAAAAGTCACTGCCCTTCAAGATCTCACATTCTAGTAAGGGAGACGATAATCTTAGGATGATCTTGTCATGAGCATACTTGAAACAGGAAGTAGTATATGATCAAATATAATGTGCAAAATTATATCTAATACTTTTATGAGAAAGAAAATGCAGTCAATAGAGCAGAAGTTCACTAGTAAATAATTATGAAATGGGCAACCCTAGAAGTGTCATAATTGTTGTTATTAGTGCTCTAAGAAGACAAAAATGACATCCCTATATCAGGGTCAAGATATAGTGTGTCTGCCTATGACTGATCAGACCAATATGAGCTCAGAAGGCTCTACCATAGACTGGGTACAAATAATGCATATAAACATTTTGAGTGGAGATGTCTTTAAATTTGTGCATCTCATATTTCTTTTGACCTACTGCAATCCTACTTTGCAGAATTATCATGAAATCATGATCAGATCCCTAGGCACACAATCAGGAGACTCTTGGGTGATAGGCCCCAGGTTTACCACTTCTTAGCTATGAGACCGTGGCATTTTCAAGAGTGGTAAACTTTAACATCTGTAATAAATTTAACATTTGTGTTTTCAGGACCAGTAAAGGAATAAATCCCTTTATAGGCAGACCTTTAGCTTGATATGAAAATTCAACAAGCCTGTCATTATAAATGGCATGAATGGGTAAAAAAATCAAATAGCCTAATACTGGGATAATAACTAATGGTTTTGAATGGTTCAATTCACAGTAAATAATATAAGCTTTCTATTTGTACTCTAGGGAACAACAAATGGTAGATCAAGAGATTTCAGGATAAACTTAAGGCACTGAGCCTCAAACATGCCGAAAATGCATTTATTTAAAGTGGCCAATACCCATCAATAAATAATTCTTCTGAGTAGATTCTACATAGGCTAAGTCCAGCATAGCCAGGGCTTCTGAAAACATCAAAGAGTCAAAGAGTCAGGATTAGAAAGGCACTTAAGGATCATCTAATCCATGAGTTTCGAAATGTTTATATTTTTTACTAACAAAAAAACTTAATTCTTAGAATTTATAAACTCAAAAAATATATCCCTTTTCCCATGCCCTGCTCCTTCCAGCTCTACTATTTCCCTCTTCCAAGCTCCTGGTCCCTTCCCCATGAGCCACAGAGAACTGACACAAGGAGATAGTATGTGGTCTATAAGATATAATTTAGATGTGCTAACACTCTAAATTTTGCAATGGAAAGTATATACCACCCTCCATCCCTCACATATACAGTATATACAATCCCTTCAGACTCTCCATTCCCTTAGTATCAATGTTCTCTATATCTTTCCTGACAAATAGTATAGTGTAAAGAATAAGTGATAATTAACAGAAGAAGAGCTGAATATGAATCCTGGATCTGAACCGTTAGTAGTGTAAGTCAATTAGCCTCTCTGAGTCTCAGTTTCCTTGCCTGAAAAATAATAATAATAATAATACATATATACATACATACATACTTCATAGAACTGGTATGAGGAAATCCCTTTAATCAACTCTAAAGTAACATTTAAATGTGAACAATTATAAATAATAAGCCACTATCAGCTTGAATACTTCTGTGATCAAGAGTTCACTGCTTCACAGGACAACCCATTTCATTCTCAAAGAGCTAGTAATATTAAGACATTTCCTTTTCCTTGGAACTTTTCGTAAAGACCCTCACAACCTGGATTCATCCTACCTTTACAGCCTTCTTTCATAATGAGCCATTTTATACACTCTACAATCCCGCCCAACTGATTTTCTCAATATAAAGCTCATAGAGGACACTGCATTTCTAATGTTTGAGACTTTGCACTGCCTTTCTTCCCTGTCATTCCCTCCTCATCTCTGCCTCTTAGAATCTTACTTGTTTTCTTTTTCTTTTTTTTTTTTTAGTGAGGCAATTGGGGTTAAGTGACTTGCCCAGGGTCACACAGCTAGTAAGTGTTAAGTGTCTGAAGCCAGATTTGAACTCAGGTACTCCTGACTCCAGGTCTGGTGCTTTATCCACTGCACCACCTAGCTGCCCCGAATCTTACTTGTTTTCAAGCCTCTGATCAAACATCACTTTCCACCTCCATTCAATTCTCAGAGCTGGTCCACTCTGACTCTGGGACTTGGGACAAGTCATTTAACTTTTTAGTGCACTAGTTAACTCTCTAAGACTAAAAGTTGCAGAATAGATGCCAAGAATATTGTAAAGGGAATTTCTTTACCTGGAAGTTCTTTATTCCAATAGAATCACAGTCCCTGTAATTGTCGCTACTTTGTAAAAAAAAAAAAATTAGTTATTATGTATCTAACTATATATGGACATGTTGTCTAAACACTCCAATAGAATGTAAGTCTCTTTGGGGTAAGTAACATTTCAATTTTGTCTTCCACTTGACAATGCCTGGAAAATAGGATGCACTCAATGAATCCAGGGTGATTGGTGGATTTTTTAACCCCACGTCTTCTTTCCTGTAACTCTAGAATTATGGTTGGTCATTGTGTTCATTAGAGTACCCAAGTCTTTCAAAGTTGTCTTTACATTATTGTTATTACTGTGTAAATTGATTTTCTGGTTCTGCTTAACTTATTCTGCATCAGATCATACAAATCATCCTAGGTTTCTCTGAGACCAATTTTTTAAAGCATTTTACTATTGTACAGTTACATATTAGTTCCAAATTTTTTTCTCCCACCCTCCCTTTCCTCCATCCTCCCCAAGACAGAAAGCAGTCTGATATAGGTTGTATATGTATAATGACATTAAACACATTTCTGCATTAGTCATCTTGTGAAAGAAGAATCAGAGCATAAGGGGAAAACCTCAAAAAGAAGGAAAAAAACTAGTCCAAAAATAGAAACGGTATGGTTCAATCTGCATTCACAATTCACAGGTTTTTTTTCTGGATGTTGAGAATATTTTCTATCATGAGTTCTTTGAAACTGTGTTGGATCATTGCACTGCTGAGAAAAGCCAAGACTATCCCCATTGTTCATCACACAATGTTGCTGTTACTGTGTACAATATTCTCCTGGTTCTGTTCTTCTCAGTCAGCATCAGTTCATTTAAGTCCTTCCAGGTTTCTCTGAAATCCACCTGTTCATCATTTCTTAAAGCACAATAGAATTCCATTACATTCATATACCACAACTTGTACAGCCATTCCCCAATTGATGGGCATCCCCTCAATTTCCAGTTCTTTGACAACAGAAAGAGAGCTGCTGTAAATATTTTTGTACATGTGGGTCCTTTTCCCTTTTCTATGGTCTCTTTGGGATACAGACCTAGCAGTGGTACCACTGGGTCAAAGGGTATGAACAGTCCCATAGCCCTTTGGGCATAGTTCCAAGAAACCAGTTTTTTTGATAACACAATAGTATACTATTCCATTCATATAGCATAACTTTTTCAGCCATTCTCTAATTTATGCACATCTCAATTTCTAATTCTTTACACCATAAAAAGAACTACTGTAAATATTTTTGTACTTATGGTGGGTAGTGGTAATGGTAATGGTAGTGGTAGTAGTAGTAGTAGTAGTAGTAGTAGTAGTAGTAGTAGTAGTAGTAGTAGTAGTAGTAGTAGTATTGCTGGATCAAAGGGCTTTATTTAAATTGGTCACAGTTTATAGATTTTGGAGCTAGTACCAAATTGCTTTTCAGAATGGCTAGATAAGTTCACAATTCCACCAGGAGTGCAATAAGGTATCTTTTCCCCCCACAACCCCTTCAACATTTTTCATTTCCCCTTTTTGTCAACCTGCCAATCTGATGGGTATGAGTGTAATTGCATAGTTGTTTAATTTGAATTCCTCTAATTATTACTTCCTTAGAGCATATTTTCATATAGTTATTGATGGCTTAGACTTAGTCATCAAAAAACTACCTATACATAGAATCTATGAGTTGTAAGGGACCTCAATAGCCAACTGGGCAAACTTGAATAGTCTTTTGTATGGCATTCCCAATAGATGTCTTCTCATATTTCCCAAAATCGAGGCTTCAATATGGATTTGCAGCTTGCATTTGAGTTTTTCCCTTCTGAAGAGATTATCCTTTTGCTTTCCATTTTTTCTAAAAAAAATGTGAACATTTGTTATTTAATTGTATTTGATTATGTAGAAGGATATGGGAGCCCACATCACTGTAAAGAAATGGCAAAGGTATAGTGCTGGGATTTTGTCTTCAGTGACTTGTGTAATTTCTCAAGGAAATTGGTCTAGGTGACTTTGTTCTTGCCCTCAGAATCTTTCACTTCATATTTCCAATTCGGGTTCTCAGATACTCACCCCAAGTCAAGTCTACTGTAACTTCTTAGGGCAACAAGATCTAAAAGCTAGAGCTCTGGACCAGGAAAACCTAAGTCTTTAGACTTTTAATAGTTATGTAACATTGGACAAATGATTTGACATCTTTGAATAATTATAGCATATACCTTGTAATATTGTTGTGGGGATCAATTTAGATAATACATGTAAAGTGTTTTGCAATCCTTATATAACTGTATAAATATAAGTGATCATTATAACTCCTAGATCCTGAGATATTTTCACTTTATGAGTTCATAGTTCTGCTACATATGGCCTTTGCTTATTAGTCCTTCTACTATTGTCATTGCCCTTTATAACCACACTTTTCCCTACTCTCCTTGGTTTATTACTAAATGTGTGATCTACATTGGTCTATTCATATCACTTTTCTGGGCCTCAGTGTCTTTATACTGTTTTTATACTGCATAGTAAAATAAGAGAGTTGTACTAGATGATCTTTAAAGTATCTTCCAACTCTAAATCTATTAACCCATTCCAAATTACATAAATGCTTTATCTAAATTGTAGTCACAAGAGACAGGAGAATGCACATGTTCAGAAATAGAATAGAATAAGACAATTAAAAGTGTGCACAAAATAAACCATAGTCACTCCCATATTAGGGGTCCCATAATTTCCTAAATTATATATTAAAGTTTCTTTGAGCTTAGACAAACATTTCTCAATCCCACCAGGCTAGAAGAGATATCACTTTGTCTGTTCTCCTAGTGATTCCCCAGGTAAAAATAGTTTTTCTTTTAAATATGCTTAAGCCAAATTTATATTTCATCTATTTGGGCTTTTGTTATAATTTCTCTCTCTCTCTCTCTCTCTCTCTCTCTCTCTCTCTCTCTCACACACACACACACACACACACACACACACACACACACACACACACACACACCTATTTTCTCCCCTCTTATCTAAGACTTCTGACACTTTTGTCCTTCATCTTTGCTCTCCAACCCAGGAACTGCAAAACAAATAAGTTCAAAGTCAATGAAATAATGAATTCCAGGGAAATTTTTGATGCTTTTGAACTAACTATATTGAAAGAGTATTAACAAATTCTGATGCCCTTGAACTATGGCAAGAAAGTTCAGGGACTTGCCACCATAGCCCAGGAGTTACAAAGAAAAACAACTCCTTAAAGTTTCCAGGAATCCTGGGAACTAGTAGTCAGACTTCTCATTTCTTGTTTGTGGGAATTCAAATTAATCTTGCCAAATCCAATAAGCATTTGTCAGGCAACTACTCCTTGCCAGGTGCTGATCATACAAATACAAAGCAAAAGGCAAAGGGAAGAATGCCATGATTACTCTAACACATTCCTCCTATATCAAACAAATAAGGTGAGTGGCCAGAATGATCCAAATAGTAATGAGTAGTTCATATTTGTATTGTTTTCAAATGGCTATGAGTTTCACCCCAACTAAAAGGAAACCCCATTTTTTTTAATTTTTTTTCCTGTAAAGGTAGAAAAAACACCTTTCCTTTCTATGTTAGTTATGATTCCACAAATTGTGCTGTATTTTCAAAACAAATATTTTATTAGATGACCAAGCATGGTGCAATGAAAAGACTGGAAGAGCTAGAGGCAGAAAATAAAATTTCAAATATTTCCTCTGCTACTTATTAATTTTGTGGTCGTGGACAAGTCATTTGCTCCTTTGGTACATCAGTATTCTTATCTGTAAAATGAGAGAAATGAACTAAATCAATGGTGTGAAATTCAAATAGAAATGGGGCCTCTAACCTTACAGAGAGATACCTATAGGCTGCTTACAGACTTAGAAAACCATATATTAACATTTTCTATATTCTATTGTATTTTTATGAATTTTGTTAAATATTTCTCAATTACATTTTAATTTGCTTTCAGGCATTTGGAAATGTTTGTAGAACACATGTAGGCTAAATGATTTCTAAGTTTTCATCCAGCTATAGAATCTATGATTCTTATTATATGAATGTATGTATTTGTATATATATGCATATATTTCTATATTTATAAGATCTGTGATTTCATTGGAATATGTAACTCTCAATGAGAAAACTTCCTCTAACAATATAGATAGGCAATCTATTCTACATTTTATAGTCTGAGAGAGTTTCTTGGTATACTGAGGGGAAAGGGTAAGAAATTTGCAGAAGCAGGACATGAATCCAAATTTTCTTGACTTCAAGGTCAGCTCTTTATAATCTATATCTCTATGCACACTAATTTAAGTATATATATAGAAAGATACACATATATGTATACATATATATGTGTATGTATGTGTCTGTGTGTATACACATACATATGTGTGGATAAACTCCCAATTTCTCTAATACCTCATTGCTTTCTGGGTATCATCTAATGTTTTCACAGAAATTTTAGAAATATAGTCAAAATGATAATAGGAACTTATGGTATAAAATTCTCAGTAAATACATATCTGGCTTAAAAACATGGGCTTATACTGAATACCATTCACCTTTTCTGCTACCCCTGACCCCCACAAATATGTTATCAAAATGACAACTGTTTTACTAAATGCCAGACACTACAGCTCAGTCAGTAACTACTGCAGAGCTACTATGGCTAAACACAGGGGAGCAACAACTATAAAATTAATTTCATATTACCTTGGCTAATCTAAGCCTAGAATCTTCTGGTTCTGAAATTGGAAGGAGAATGAGTCTATAGTATTACCTAGCAATTTGTGTACTTGACCAGAAAATTGATTCAGGATAACTGTTCAACTGAGATATTATTCATATTCAATATATCTGATATGAAATCTGGTTCAACTGGCCATTGTGAAACTTGGCAACACAGGAGAAATTTAACATAAGCTTATGTCTTAATTAAGCTTCTGGTCAGTGAGAAATTTCAGATGAACTATTTTGGTCATGTTTTAGTTTTCCATATTGTATTTATATCTAGGAAGGAAAGAAGTGTATTGATTGGAATGATGCCACCTGCTGGAGAGCTACTATAGGAAAGCTCTACCATGAGGAGAAGACATTTGAGGGCAAGCCATATGGTTAGTTCCTTAGTGTCAGGAAGTGACGTTTACTCGTGGGTACTGTCTATCAAAGCTACCAGCCAATCAACTTGAAGAGCCTCTCATTTCTGGGAGGAGGACACGAAGTAGGAAGCGGACGCTGGCAGAGGGGTTCTTCCTCTTTTTGTTCCTGACCTCACCATGGTGGGTCAGATGATGGGGTCTCAGAAATAGTTAGATTTTTTTACCTTTCTCTCTGATCCTAATGCTCTTTAATAAATACTTAAACACTTAAATACTCTTGCTAAATCTTATAATTTATTGGTGACCACTCATTAGATTTTAGACAGTATAGCTAGAATTTTAAATCCTTATAGAAGGAAAGAGGAAGGGAAGAAGGGAGAAGGAAATAGATATACACACATGTGTGTGTACACACACAAATGTATATTTCAACTACAGGCAGAGAAATATATTCCTGACCTAAAAAACATATATTTTAAAGGAGGAGACAGCCTATATAAGTGATAAATGCACATAAGATAAATACAAGGTAAATGGAAGTTAGTCTCACAGTGGAAGTCACTAACAGCTATAGGGTAGTAGTTACTTTATAAATATTTGTTGGATTTAAATGAATCTTATTCACAAGTTGGCATGTGTGTGTGTGTGTGCATATACAAACGTGGCTCTCAAACATATGTTCAAATAGATGCACACATAGGAATCACTTAAAAATGCATGTTTAGTGATTAAATAATCTGTAGATTCATTCAGTCATCAGTATGATGTGTGAATCACTCTTCTCTTCTCTTAAGGGAAAGGACAGGTATTTTCTCCCCTGTCCTTTCCCTTAAGGAGCTTACATTCTACAGAAGATAAAATATACACAGTGCCTATGTAGGTTATGTTTTTCCACACAGGTCTAGATGTGACTCACAGAGAGGCAAGAATAGATATTTCTAGAGTTTCCTTCCCCTTTTTCAAGGATCTTTAAATTATTCTCAATAGAGAAGGAAGGAAGTTGGGGCAGAGGTTGACTACTCTGCTCCCCTGGGGGTGTGGGGGTAATTAAGTTAGAATTATATCTCTCTGCTCTCTGAAATACAGTTAGAATTGATTGCTATCCTTAAAAAACAAAGGAATGTTCCAATCTATATATACAAGATTAATTCCCTTCCCACCAAATTCCAGTTCCACAATGAACACACCAATCAAATAGAGAATAAATGCTTTAATCCAAGTCAGTGGCAAAACAAAAATCAAAGAAAGTATACATATGAGAATATACAAGACAATAGAAAGTGAATGAGCTCTCCCATTGGAAGAAAGGTAACAGCTTATTTGAGAGAGTATCAAATTTAATCTGATGGGAAATTCCCCATAGTCTCTAGTACAGTAAACTGGAAATATGCCAAAGTATTATTTCCTCTCCATGTTATCTTTTTCTCAAAGTCCTTCTCTCCCTTTAGGGACCTGAAGATAATCTGTAATCTTGCCTCTTAAAGCTAGAAGACAGAAGACCAAGATCTCTCTTCTCTCAAATTCTCTTTAAATCCAACCCTCCCATAACTGCAAAACATTAAGTAATCAATATCTACTAGTAAGGAGAGTCTTTTACAAATGGCTTTAAGCCAAGAGTTGTATATTCAATATAATAGAAAATTATATGTAAAATAATTTAAAGATGGAGAGAATAGAGAGCATCAGAAAAGGTCACATATAGGAAATAGCACTCTAATAGCTGTGGGATTTTGGGGGGAGCCTTTCCTGATCCCCTGGCCTCTAGCAATTGCCATTCGTCTTTAACTACCTGACTTTTATTTTGTATAGAAATATATGTATATGTTCTCTTATGATTAGTTGTCCAACCCCCTTACCTGTTAGCTGAGTGCTCTGCAAACAGCTACTGCCACCACTGATTCAGTTACCTTTAAGTTGACTACTCCTGGTTTCCTGGGGTGATGCCTGTGCTGTTATAGCCTGCTCTATGCTGAGCTCCATTCTCAACTTAGTATGATAAGCCTTTCCTTCCAACCTTCTAAGTTGTCATGGGCTGGAAAGTTGTTTTACTCTATCCTTTTGTGGGTTCTCATGCTCCAGAATTTGAAACGTTATTTAAAGTTATTTGTAGAGGAATCTGGGAAAGCTCAGGAGAGTCCCTGACTTTTTTCAGCCATATTGGTCTCACCCCTGACCTGTGTTTTGAAGAAAAACTAGGGATTCTAAAAAACAGGGGTGAAGAAGGAGAACATTCCAGACCAGAGGGACGAAATTCCAAAGGTTCATCTGTATGAGATGGAATGAGATGGAATGCAACTCTTTGGAAAATAGAAGTCCCTGAAGGAGAGAAGATAATTTCAAGTAAAGAAAGAATGAATGAATGAAAGGAATTTCTGTTCATAACTGACTCCAGACCAGGTTAACTATGCCTTCTGTATGCAAATGAGGCTACCCAAGTTGAGAGTAAGATGACTGTACCCTATAAACAACCCTACCACTGTTGACAAGAGAGGGATAATTGGAAAGGCATAGTTCTTAAAATTAATTTAGTACTAGCAAAACAAATAGGAAGCTAAAGAGCAACAAGAAATTCAGATCCAGATGAATAAAATTAATATAGAAGAAATTGTCCTAAGATATTTTTATTACAGTATTTCAGAAAAGGAGAGATTGCCTGAGTTAGCAAATACATCTCATCCCCATCATTCAAAGCAATAACAACAAAAAAGAAAAAGAAAAATGGAAGAAGATAGAGTTTAATCCCTTTTACACAATAAAAAGTTGGGAGACTACTTATATGGCAGGAAATGCTGAGGAAAAGGGTAAATTACCTTCTGCTGTGCCCAAAAATTATTTTTCAAAATATTTGAAAATATCATATTAAAACAATGTGAAAAATTCATTATTCACTACAAATAGAAATTAAAAGTTAATATAAAGGAGAGATTGTGAGTAAAATGTATGTTCAATAGTGCTTTTATCTTATGCAGTGTTAGATGAAAGTTTTAAAAAAAATACTAGGTCTTATTAAAGGTGAATATCAGCAACACAATTAATTGCAACTAACAGCAAAAGTAAACAGGACAATTCAACAAAAATTTAATAAGTGGCACCATGCTATTTTCTGGAGATAAAAAATCTAATCAAAAAGAAAGACAGCATCCCCTGTCCTCACTGAGCTTGTATTCTAATGGAAAAGACAACATGTAAAAGTGGGGGAGAAGTAGCCCCTTGGAGATCATGTTGGTGTAGTCCAATTAATGAAGATCTTGTACTTTGGACATAGAAGTTTCAGGTGAAAATCAAAAATGGACAAAAATGGGTCCACCAGAGTGGAAGGCAAGGCAGTTGAAGCATAATGGGAAAATTGGGAAAGTGAACCATGGCTAGTCTGTGCCCTTCCTCCTGAAATTAATGTAAAATTTGACCAACAACTGATAAACATATCCATAGATGTTTGCCTAAAGTTTTATTTGCTATACAATTGCTAAAAAAAAAAAAAAGAAATTCTAATTGCATAGAGAAAAGGTTGCAACAAGAGAAGAGAAACTTAGGCAGGCCAGAGAAATTACAGATCCATCAGCTGATGCTTCTGTTCATTTCAATTCAACAAGAATTTGCTGACTGTCTACTATATATCAGTTATTCTATTAGGCACTGAAGATACGAAGACAAAAAAATGGTTCCTGCTTTCAAAGAGTTGTGCAATATCTTCTGAATTAGTTTCCTTGACAAAAAAACACTGACCTCTTCAATCCATCTTCCATAAATTTATTAAACTAGTATTTACAAAGCACTGATTCTGACCATGTTATTCTTTTGGTCAGAAAACTACATTGGCTCCCTAAGGCCATTGGAAAAAAATGTCAACTCTTTTGTTCTATCTCCTACATGAGGAATATCCTCATCCCCATAGTTGTAAAGATTCCCTTACCCCAGTATTATTTTTGTTTATTTTGTCTATATTTTCTATTTACTTATCTGTGTATATGCAAGTTTTCCTTTGTAGAATGTAAACTCTTTGAGGGCAGAAAATATTTTCTTTGTTTTCTGAATTCCCTATACCTAGAAAATATTGGCAATTATGAAATGTTTTTTAAATGAATCAGTTTTACTAGGAGAAAATGTGTACCCAGATAAATAATTACAGAATATATACAAAGTAATATTGGTGATGAAGAAACTAAAAATTGGTGTGAATAAGGAAGTCTTCCTATAGGGGTAGAACTTTAGCTATGATTTGAAGTAAAATAGATATTCTGTTAAGCAAAGTTAAGAAGAGAGAATAAGATGAAGATCTGAGAAATAGAGTGTGATGCACAAGAAATGTCAAGTAGATCAGAAGACAAATAGGTTAGAAGGCTAATAAAAATTTGACCTTTTTATTTTTTAACCACAAGAGGGACACTTACAATAATGGTGATCTATTCTCTCATCATACAAAGAGGTAACCGTAGAGCAGAAATTCTGTAATTTCAAAGCTAGAATTCTCATATCGCAGAAGGACAAAACTCCAGCCACAAGTCACCTACAAAACCTCTAAGTATGTCCTAAAACAGATTAAAAAGTAATTGGGATATTAACAAAATTTTTAAAAGTAATTAAAATATAGGACAACATAGATAATGTTAATTTGTGGTTTTCTAAATAAATATATAAGCTGTCCTTGAGGGATCAATTTCGATTTGAAATTGATACTGTGGCACAGGACAATGTGGCCAAGAGAGTGTTTTGTCAATAGGCTCAAGGATCCCCTCAATAACTGGACTTCTAAGTGGCTTACTCTAGGTAAGCCTATTTAGAAGTGGCAAATTTTGTGTCCCTAGGAGAAAAGAAACCATTACATCGGAGCCCCACTAGTCTTTGCCTGCCTGAGGGTAACAGGAAGGAAAAAGAGAACAGGCCTGAGCTAAGTAGACTGTTAGGGGTGATAGCTGCTATTTATAACTGACCCCAGACCAAGTCTGTATGCAAATCTATCTCTAAGTCTACCCATTTCAGCTCTAAAGGAAGTGGGAAGAAAGATGACTGTACCCTATCAGGGACTACCACTTTTAAGAAGAGAGGGACATTTGGAAAAGCATAGTTCTTGATATTAATTATTTAAATGAAGACTATCTCCTATTCTGCAGATATTGTTCCCAAAAACTCTATCCTCACTCCCAACCCACCAGCACAAAAACAAGTGAAGAGCATGATTGGTTCATGTTAGGACATAACCAGAGATCCTCTTGTAACTTGGGTCAGTGCATTCAGGAAGTAGCACTACATGCTAAAAAGGAGATAAAAGCCAAGAAATAGGTGGTCAAGATGAGTAAGCAGAGAAAGCATCAGACCATTAAGAGCTTCTTTGGGGGCAAGGTAGATCAAAATACACCCTCAGAAGAAGATTATAACAAACTCAAAGCTCTTACAACCAAAGCTTCCAAGAAAAATATGAATTGGTCTCAGGCCATAGAAGTGCTCAAAAAAGGATTTTGAAGAGAAAGTAAGAGTGGTAGAGGGAAAATTTAGAGAGGTAGAGGATAAAATGGAAAGAGAAATGGGGGTGATACAGGAAAGACATGAGAAAAAAGTCAACAGCTTGAAAATCCAAATTGGCCAAAAGGAAAAATAAGTACATAAACTCTCTGAAGAAAATCATTGCTTAAGAATTAGGATAGAGTAAATGGAAGCTAATGACTTTGTGAGGAATCAAAACAAAATAAAGCAAATTCAAATGAATAAAAAAATAGAGGGCAATATGTAATATCTCCTTGGAAAAACAGCTGACCTGGAAAATAGATCCAAGAGAGATCATTTGAAAATCATTGGACTACTTGAAAAACATGATCAAAATAAGAGCTTAGAAATCATCTTCCAAGAAATTGTCATGGAAATTTCCCTGATATTCTAGAAACAGAAGGTAAAATAGAAATAGAAAGAATCTACCAATCACCTCCAGAAAGAGATCCCAAAAGGAAAACTTCCAGGAATATTGTAACTAAATCCCAGAGATCCCAGGTCAAGGAGGAAATATTGCAAGCAACTAGAAAAAAGGAATTCAAATACTGTGGAGCTACAGTCAGGATAATACAAGATTTAGCAGCTTCTACATTAAAGGACTGGAGAGTATGGAATATGATATTCTTGAGGGCAAAAGAACTGGGGTTTCAACCAGAAATCATCTACCCAGCAAAACTGAGTATATTCTTTTAGGGGAAATATGGGACTTCAATGAAAAAGAGGACATTTAGGCATTTGTGATGAAAAGACCTGAACTGAATAAAAAATATCACTTTCAAATACAAGATCATAGAGAAGCATAAAAAGGTAAACAGGAAAAAGAAATCATGAGGGATATTAAAGGGTTAAACTGTTTACATTCCTACATGGGAAGATAATACTTCTCTTAAGAACTTTCTCAGTATTAGGGCAGCTGAAAGGAATATATTTACACAGAGGTCATAGGTGTGAATTGAATATAAAGGGATGATATCTGTAAAGCATTTATTTTTTGTTTATCCTTGTTTTTTTGTGGTGCACACAGAGTATGATGGCTTATGTCTGGGGCTGGATATGGGTTCAGGGCCTCCTGGATCCAGGGCTGTTGCTTTGTCCAGTGTGTCACCTAGCTGACCCATGATGACATCTTTCAAATACAATTAAGGGGTAAGAGGAATACACTGGAAGAAAGGGAAAGGGAGAGGTGGAAGGTGGTAAAGTAGCTCACACAAAAGAAACAAGAAAAAGCTTATGGAATGGAGGGGAAGATGGGGAAGAAGCAGGGGAGTGAGTGAACCCTACTCCCATCAGAATTGTCTCAAAGAGGGAATAACATACACACTCAAGTGGCTATAGTAATATATTTTGCCCTGAGGGAAAGTGGGAGGGGAAGGGGATGGGGGAGCAGAGGCAAAGGAAGAGAGGGCAAATTGGGAGAGGGGACAGTAAAAAGCAAAACACTTTTGAGGAGGGAAAGGGTGAAAGAAGATAGAAAATAGAGTAAATATCAAGGGGAGAGAATAAGATGGAGGGTCATACAGTTAGCAATAGTAACTGTGAAAGAAATGATGAGCTGGATGCTATCAGAAGTACATAAGAAAAATGCAAACCATCAACAGAGAAAGAACTGATGGTATCTGAATACAGATTGAAGTATAATTTTATTTGTTAGTTCCTCTTTCTAAAGTTATTTTGTCTATTTTCTTTCACAACCTGACTGATGAAGACATTTTGCATTACTGCACATGTGTGACTTATATTGAATTGCTTGATTTATTAGGGAGGGTTGGGGAGAGAGGGAGGAAGAAAATTTAGAACACAAAGTTTTAAAAAATTAAAGTGAAAATAATTGTGTTTTTTACATGTTACTCGGGGAAAATTCTAAATTAAAAAATAAAATGATCTCATTCTACTGGCTGCATGGTTATATATTGATGGAATTATAAAATCAAGTAGTTCTTAGGACATTTTCATTCTGCCCCCAGAAAGCACAAAACTAAGGAGAAAAAATAAGAATGTAGGAGATATGTAAAAAGAAACTCCCTCCACCAAACCCCTAATACACTCATGTTACTAAATGAATCAGATCTTGGGGAATAAAAGTCCATCTTGTTTGCTGACAAAGATAACATTCTACCCTATTAATGGTAGAAAATTTCAGCCTAACATATCATCAATGTGTGTGTGTGTGAGTGTGTGATGTGTTGTGAGTTGTGTGTGTGTGTAAACGCTGCATGGGAAGTATCCCAAATCATTGTAAGCACAAGGGATCCAGAGTTAGAATAAGAGGAACCAGGAAAGGATCATTGTCTCAAAGTGGAATCTGAAACTCCCTCCTCACTACAAAATGAAGAGGTGGGTGGTAGTAGAATTCAGAAGCTCTCACAAATAAAAAAGAGGATGAAGTTTATTTTACAAAATTTCTACTGGATTTTTTGTTTTGTTTTGTAATTTTGTCTGTTAAGGAAGCCCTAGGAACTATTAATGCACTGGAATAAGTTCTGCTAACTACACTTCAATTCATTTATTTCAAGAATGAAGGCTATTGCTTTGCAACAAGATAAACACAACTTAATAAATAGTATGGGAATATTTTAGATAAATGATAGCAATTCAGACAACAATGAAGATGCAGCTATCACTTCCAAGGAGATCAAATAATTCATTTCTCTCCTGGAAGAATCCTAGCAAGTCCAGCAGCATCCTGTAGTGTAGAAAAAATGTCATATATAGGATAAAGATATATTTTCCAATCTTTCAAGTCTAAGCTAAGTCTTTTGTTCTACTTCTTAGTCATACAGCACCTGGAAACATAAAGGGTAAACTACTTCCTAGCTCAAACTGCAAGACATATCCCTTCTATAACAAGACAGACTAGCCAGGAATCATAATGGCTGAATTGCCAAATGAAATTCCTTGTAGGACATTCATGGAGGTTGAATCTCCAGCAAAGCTCAACTGTTTATGACAACTATATCTAGACTTGTCATATTCCCAGCAGGAGAAATAAGAAGGGGGAATCAAGGCTTAAATGGTATTTGAGACAACTTTCTGAATTCAGAAGTCCAGCAATAGAGAGAAACATGGCTATTGAAATTCTGGTTGGAACCAAACTATAACTTGAAAGTCACATTTTCATTGGAAAGTTGTAGGTACCCATTCAAATACTAAAGATGCTTCACATTCACAAAATACCTTATACTTTGCAAAAAGTTTTCCCTCATAATAACACTATAAGATAGATTATGCAAGGACTAGAATCATCATTATTTTATAGGTGAAGAAATTGATGTTCAAAGAAAGTAAGAGACTTGCTTAAGATCAAACATCAGGTGGCATGCTCAGGTGTCTGTCTCTGGACTTCTGATTCCAAAGGTCAAGAGTTCTTATACCCATGGCCAATCATACTCCCTTCTGTTCTTCAAACTGTCAAAAATCTGTGGTTTCATAAGCCTGGATGTCCCCTACAATGATAGAAATCATAGTATATGCTTTCTATGTTAGTTATGAGCTCATATGGCAAAAAGTCTACATACATACACACAGACACAAGTGATTAAAGTTTAAAACAGCTTTTATGAAACTTTGGAAATACTGTCTTGCATAAAGCTTTAGCCTTTTTTGTAACCATGCATGCATGCATGCATGCATATGTGTGTATCTCTATAGCTATATAGGTATGTATGCAAATGTATACAAATATACATGAGTTATCTCTGCTGGCAGCTACATGGCATATTGGATAGAGAATTGCCCTGGAATCAGGAATATGAGTTTGAAACTGTTCTCAGACACTTACTACCTATGTGACCCTGATCAAGTCACTTAACTTCTGCTTGCTTTAGTTTCCTTATCTATAAAATGGGATAATAATAGGTCCTACTTCCCAGGGTTGTTGTAAGGATTAGATAAGATAATAATAGCTCTTAGCACAGTGTCTGACCCATAGTAAGCATTATATAAAGCCAGCTATTATCATTATTATTTCTACATGTATGTACAAGGACAAATGTATCTCTAGGCTATATGTGTATAGTGTATATAACTATATATACACACACATATATAGCATATGTCATATTGTATGTGTGTGTATATATATATGTATGCACACACACACACACACACACACACATATATATATACATACACAGATAGCATGTCCCAAAAGTCTTAGCACATTTTTTTTTGCTTAGACTTCCACTAAGCCTTTTGGAAAACCTTATATGTGTATAAACAGTATCTCTCTCTCTCTCTCTTTCTGTGTGTGTGTGTGCATATATGCAGACCCAATGCTTTTAGAATATACATAAAAGTGTATATGTAGCAAGTTTATTATTATTTATCTTTAAACCTTAAGCTGTACTAAGATTTTTTTGGACATCTTTTATATAAGGAGTTACCTAAATTTCTATTTCCTCTTCCAATGAGGTCTGGCATAGAGGCAGCCCTGGATTCTTGAATGGATATTACAGATGAACCCAAGCCCCAAACTGAGTGGTCTTACCAAACTCTGAAGGATTTGAGTATAAAGCAAAATGATCATTTTTGCTTCCGCACCTTTATCTTACAAATTGTGTTTACTGAATTAGGCTGCATTTTGTAAAATATTGCTACTTATACATTAATGGTTATTACACCTGGTTTGGCAGTAAGTATTTATAATTAAAGTATATACAATATTAATAAAGAATTGACCTTGTGGCATTTAACACAAGCAGAAAAAAAAAAACAGTGAAATTTTGTCTCTACATTATCTATACTGGCCTAAGGGGAGAGTTCTCACCAATGGAAAAGCATTTTGAACCTAGAGTGCAAGCCAAGAATGGTGCTTGCCTCCTGATCTGAGACTTTTTCCTCTTTTGATAGAGGTGGCTCTTACACAGTGATCAAAGCTAATTGGCTAACATCATTCAATTCCATTGGTTGCTGTGACTTGAGGGTGGTCCATATTAAAATGAGCTCTACTGGGATGACTCAAAGGTCCCCTGAGGGGAAAAGTCAAAGTCCAGATGGGTTTGGCTTAATCCTCTCAATTCACTGAGCTAGTCAAAGAGTCTATTCTCCATTTCTATTGTACTGCCCTCCCTCCTTGCCCTACAAAAAACAAAAACAAAAATAAAAAAAAATGAAAGATGAACAACAGCACATTAGACAGAAAAATATTTTAAATATGATGTTACAGTCTATTGTACTACACTGTACAGGATTAGAATTGAAAAGAGATTTTGCTGGGCTTTCTAAAGTGGGAGATAGAAAAGCAAAAAATTGGATCCCCAAGGAATGCATTATTAATAATTATTTTATCACAAAATTTAATTTCTAATCACTCTGCTGAGTAGATCTTTTGCTCTATCTAAATAAGCACTATGCCAAAGGTTTCAAAATGTGTTCATTCCCACTCCTGCTTCTTCATGTTATTCCGTTCCCCCTAAAATACCTTTCTCAAATATTTCCTGAAGCATATCTCTGACATTCTTTCAAATTCAGCTCTAAATCTACTTCTAGATGCCATTCAGTACTGAACCTGACTTCGTTTTATTCAATCTGCTACTCAACAGCCTTTACACGCTCAATTAATTCTTGTATTATTTTTTACTTGCTTATAGGTCAATTCCACCACTCATAAAAGGCATTGAGTCTGGAAAGCAAGCCCCATGGACACTCTTCAATTTCTCTGAGGCTTATTAGCAAAAATTATGGAGTTTAAAAACTATTGATGTAACATTTGGAACTATGGATAAGATATAAAACAAAAGGAAAGACTGACATTTTCTGGTTGATCACTTTAATGACATGCTAGGTAACTACAAGTGACAAACGTTATAGACCTATCATCTGTCTAACAATGAGTAAAATTGTTCTTAAGTAACGAGGTCAACTAAGTGGCACAGTGGGATAGAGAACTGGGCCACGATCAAATCTGGCCTCAGACACTTAGTACCTATGTGACTTTGGAAAAGTCACTTCCCTCTGTTTGCCTCATTTTTCTCATCTGTAAAATGACCACTGCAGTATCTTTGCCAAAAATACCCAAAATGGGGTCATAAAGGGTCAGACAAAACTAAAATAACTGAACAAGAACAAAAAGGTCAGTAAAAGCAATAGCACTTGGTAGAAGCTTGTTTCTTTTATAGATCCCTTATCTTCTCTCAGTCATACCTCTTGCCACTCAAATTGAATATCACAGGTTTTTGTTTCATCCATTGGCCTCAACTTCTCGCAATCTATCCACGTATAAGCAAAGCTGAATGAATGAGCTAGCTTAATCAAAACAAAACTGTTTATATATAGTATTAGGACATATATTTAGATATTCTTGCAACAGTACAGGTGTTAAGATATTCTTGGTTGAGCTGTTGATCTTTGACTCGGAGCTTTTAAAGTTCTGCATTCCCGAGTCTGCTCATTTGTTGCCACAGCTGAACACTATGTTCTTACTTATCCACTATCATTAGAATTAATGGAACACATTCAACTTTACAAATTAATTTAACTTCTTAATTCCAGTCAGTAAATGAGAAGGTTAATGCCGCCACTTTTTATAGATTTACTGCTAATAAGATTTTTTGCTTAATATTATTTCCAGAGGTGAAATGATTTAGACATCAAGCCCATTTTTGAGCTCTGAACTCAGCACCAAACTACAAAAACAAAAAAATTCTCAATGAAATTTCTACGCTCCTGATACTGCCCAATTAGGAAAGAATAAATATGGGCATTATATAGTAAATTGCATAAACTACCTTGATTTTCATTAAGAATGTTAAGCTCCTTAAGAGTAAAACCATTGAGAAATGCAAATTAAAACAACTCTGAGGTACCACCTGATACCTTTCAGATTGGTAATATGACAAAAAAGGAAAATAATAAATGTTGGAGAAGCTATGGAAAAATTGGAACACCAATGCATTGTTGGTGGAGCTGTGAACTGATCCAACCATTCTGGAAATCAATTTGGAACTATGTCCAAAGGGCTATAAAGCTATGCATAACCTTTGACCCAGCAATACCACTATTAGGTCTTTTTCCCCAAGAGATCATAAAAAAAGGGAAAAGTGTTATAGATTGCATAATTGCTTCAACTCTGTAGGAGGGGAATGTAATATTATATATATATATATATATGTATATGTATATATATATGTATATGTATATATATATATATATATAAAGTTTTGAGTACGAGTTATATTTTGAAGAACTCTCACTGTTTAATTTGATCATTGACAATGCTATGCTAAGAATTAGTGAAAATCCAGCTAAAGAAGTAAGCCCAGAGACAACCAGACTCCAGACCAGAGTCCAGTGTTCCTGATGACATCTCAACACTCCAAGAAGACAAGATCTCAAAGACTTTAAATGAACACTTTGATTTTGTTGTTTTTCTTTTTCCCTTCTGTTAAAATATACACCATTTGTAACATGTATTCTCTGCAGAGGCCCTCCCTCTGCAGGCAGTGTCAAAACTCCAGTTCATGAGGGATCACCTTTCTGGACAAAATTTCCCCCTTCTGCTTTTCCTATATTGTTATCTACATATTGTTTGTTAGCATAGGATGTTATATTCTGTTATTTTTTGCTGTTTCATCAAGGAAACACTGTTCCTAGAAGAAACAAAGGGGGAAATGTGTTAAGATAATGGAGTTTGGTAGATGCCCAGGGGTCTGACTTGATTGATTTAGAAGTGTTTGAATTGGGTGTGAATGAGAAACCACTAAGTATACACTTAAAAGAGTGTTCTCAAGAGGCTATGGACTGCTGCATCAGCAGGAGACAGCTCCCAGCCAATCAACATGAAGAGCCTCCCATTTCTATGAGGAGGACACAAAGTAGGAAGGGGATGCTGGCTGAGGGTTTACTTCCTCTTGGGTTTGAGACATCGGTTTGGTGGCAGGACTTCAAGTGGGTGATTAGGAAGGCTAGAATGTCCATGTTATAAGGAATCTGATCTCAATATTTCTCTCTCTTTACTATCTTATATCTTTTAATAAACCCTTAAAAGCCTAAACTCTTGGTGAATTTATCAGTGATTTTAGCAAGTTTCTCCCCAAAACTGGGGGGGACACATTAGAACCCACATTTAGAATTTTAAAATACACAGGACCCATAGGTACAAAAATATTTATAGCTGCTCTTTTTGTGGTGGCAAGGAATTGGAAATTGAGGGGATGCCCATCAAGTGGGGAATGACTGAACAAGTTGTGGTATATGAATGTAATGGAATACTATTGTGCTATAAGAAACGATGAGCAGACTGACTTCAGAGAAACCTGGAAGGACTTACAGGAACTGATGCTGAGTGAGATGAGCAGAACCAGGAGAACATTGTACACAGTATCAATGACATTGTGTGTTGATCAACTGACATAGACTTGACTCTTCTCAGCAATACAATGGTCCAAGATAGTTCCAAAGGACTCATGATGGAAAATGCTCTCCAAATCTGGAAAAAAAAGAACTATGGAATCTAGATGCAGATTGAACCACACTATTTCTATTTTTTTTTGTTTTGGTTTTTTGGTTTGTTTGTTTTTCCTTTTTGCTCTGATTCATTTTTCACAGCATGACTAATGCAGAAATATGTTTAATGTGATTGTACATATATAACCTGTATCAGATTGCTTGCTGTCTTGGGGAGGGGGAAGGGAGGGGAGGGAGGGAGAAAAATTTGAAACTAGAAGTCTTATAAAAACAAATGTTGAAAACTATCTCTACATGTAACTGGAAAATAATAAAATACTTTTGTGGAAAATTTTTTAAATAAAATAAAAAAGAGTAAAACCATTGACTTGTACATGCTTAATGAATATTTATTGAATCAAACTATCCAAAAATAGTGATGATCAGAGGAAATTTAAAGTTCTGAATTCTAGCTGTGGAACACTTACAGTAATATTGAGATCAAGGGAACAAAGAAAAAGCCAGTTTGTCTGGAGAAATAATATGTTAGTCAACAAACATTTATTGTTTTTGAATTGATATAAAGCACAGAAGTGAAAGAGTAAAAGTCCCTCCCCCCAACACCTGCTGGAGGTGAAAATATATAATTTTTATAACAGGTTTTTAAAATATATTTCAAAATGAGTGTACAGACTCACAGGCTGACTTTTTTTTTTACTGATGGTCTGTCAGGATTTAGTCTTCATTGGAGAATTTACTAATTAAAGAGTATGTACTTGAAATGTTAGATTCTTTTCATATCTTCATTTCAATGTGACAAGAGAACTTCACGACAGCTAAATCATCCCAAACAGTCAGTAATGCACCAAATGCATGTCAAGTCTAATTGAAAGAGGAAAAAGAACAGACCCATTGCCTCTTTTCACTTATTTGCTAATACTCTAGCAATATAAGTTTAATGGACTTCAAGCTCAGTAGGAATCAATAGTAAGATCTGGTGGAGCACTGACCGTGGTGTCAGGAAGATGGGAGTTCAAATCTGCCTTCAGACACTTGACACTTACTAGCTGTGTGACCCTGGGCAAGTCACTTAATCCCAATTGCCTCAAACATCCAGGGCCAGAAGGGTCAACAAGGAGAAATGGGTAGAAGTGGTAATGAGGCAAATTTAAGCTCGATATAAAGGAAACACATTCTAATGATTAGAACTATTCAAAATGGAAAAGGCTGCCCTTGGAAGAGAAGGGAGAAGAACAAGCATCTATTAAGAACCTGCTATGTACCAAGCTGTGCTTAGTGCTCTACCAATATTATTTCACTTATGGATTCTTCCTTCCATGAGGTCTTCAAATAGTTTGAATCACCACTTGTTGTCTGTGTTATAGAAGAGATGCTTATCCAACAGTGGGTTAGACTAGCTGACCTCTGAGGCCCGTTCCAACTCTAATTTTGTGACTGATTCTATCTTTTGAGAAGCCATATAAACCTTATCTTTTTTAGGTAAACTAAAATTCTAAGATCACACTCATATGGCTTGAGAACGAGTTAGTAACTGGAGAGTGGATGAAATTAGTATTTTAGTAAGTCAGTTGCTGATTTCTAATAGGTTTGTAATTTCTCTTTTCATTCTAATGGCCAAATTGACTACATGTCCTTCCATTGCAAGGGTTATAAATGGCTCTTCTCCTTCTCTTCTTACTTCTCATCTTCTCCCTTCCCCTCCTCCCTTTCACTCTCCCCCCTCCCTACCCTTCTCCACTTCCTTCTTTCCTCACTTCCCTCCCCCTCCTCTTATTCTTCCTCCTCCCTTTCCTCTCTGAAAACCTTGGGGTGAGGAGGGGGTAATAAGAGATTGAAAAGATGTGAACACCCTCCCCAAATTCAGTAACTAATTTTTGGTACAATTATATTTTCCCAGGTCTATCTCCAGCTGCTTTTTCATCTGTTCTTTTTTCTTTTTTCTTGCAACCAGTCTCTAAGATCTGTGGGTGGAGGTAAATCTCAGCTTCACTGTATCTTGTATTCACTTTTAGAAATCTCAACAGCAGGGAGCTTGTTGAATTTCACCATCAGGGGTGTCAGAGATTTTTGCAACTTCTCAGGTCTTAGCATCATCTCTTCTGTGATAACTTCAGTAACATTGTCTGCTTCTGCTCGAGAAATAACTGATGAATTCCTAACAGGAGGATGCAATAGACGATGAAATTAGAAACTACAGTTCACAAAAATGAAAGCTATGTCAGACAAGTTGTAAATTATGTTGGTTTTTAATTTTTAAAAATGTTTCAAATTATACACATTCTTTAACATTTGAGTACTATGTTTCATGGTTCTGAAAGGTTCTGGCTATAAACACTTCTATTCCAGTATAATGGGAGGGGTTTCTTGGCTTGTGATTGTCTCGATTCAATCCAGTACAACTTCAAAAACATTTATTAAGCACTTACCATGTGGAAAATATGATGGATAGTAATTATCATATTAGATTTTGAGTCAGAAGAATATGGGTTTAAATCTCATTGTTGATGCTTCCTGGCTATGTGACTATACATTTACTACATATGTTACTCTAGGCAAGTCTCTTCCTATATATGAATCTGTTTTTCATCCCATCACTTCTTTCTACCTGAATCACACAGACACAAAAAATGAGATTGAAATAATAATGATAATGGATTGGACTGATGATTTCCTTGGTATAGGAAATTCTCATGAAAGGACAATTCAAAGCAGGTCAGCATCTCTTCTGCAAATTACAGTCTTATCTTCCAAGTGAACCAAAAAACGAAGTGATTTACCAAGTCACACATCCAGTTTGCATGGGAGGAGGAATTTAAACTCAGTTTTTCACAAGGGATGTCTAATATCTATTAATGGCATAATGTATTATCTGTTATTAAAGCTGATGAAGTTAGAGAGTCCTTCTAAGCCACAGAAGAGCTAAAGCTAATCAGGTATCCACCTTGAGTCCAGTACAACATGGTGAGCTCCTGGGATTGGAGAACCACTAAGATGTCTAAGAAAGGGAAAATCAACTCAAGCAGGAAAAAAGCAGTTCAGAGATTCCATGCCAGTCAGTATTGGGAATGGTTGATGCCCTTCTAGATTAGGGGAGATACAGAGACACAGTCTCAGAAAACAAATATATGTATGAATGAAAGAGAAAGGAGAACCCAGGTCTTCCAAGCTTTGAAGAGGGTTGTCTATCCACTATAGAACACGGATACTCTTCATAAAATGTAAATATTTGTTAATAATAATAGTTCATAATTTATAACATCTTAAAGTTTTCAAAGCACTTTACATGCTTTATTTCCTTTCATTCTCAGAAAAAACCCTATGAAGTAGATATTATTATTCCAATCTTTAGAGAAGGTGAAACTAAGTCTTAAAGAGGTTACATATGACTTCCCTTGGCTGTACAGCTAGTCAGTATATAAGGTGGGATTTAAACCCAGGTTTTTCTACATCCAGGTTCAGCAATCTACATACTCTGCCTGAAGGTCATGGTCCTGCTAGAATGATATATAAATACAAAGATTTAAAAACCTTTGACCAAGAAGAATACACCATGTCTCTCCTCAGTGATTCTATTTCCAGACTTACTATTCGGTTGCCTGAAATAATTTATCTCTTTATTGCCTATTCCTACAATCCCCACCTTATCCCATATCTAATAAGATAAAGAAAAGGATTATTATACTTGCATGGAGTTTTACTATTTGTAAATTATAATTCTAGCCTCTAAAACACTTATGAACAGGTGTTATTATATGTACCTAGAGAGTGGGATTTTATATTTTTTTCAGTTTATCTATGGATATTACTACCTTGATGTAAAATGTACTCACAACTATTTTTCTGTTCTTTCAGCTCATATCAATTGCTCCTTAATGGATACATGCCTTTAGGCATCCTTAGGACAGGCAGGCAAAATAATATAATCATACTTCATCCATTTAATCAATTTCTTGGCAAAGAATTCATCCCAGTTTGATGTCATGACTAATGAATTTATGATCAAAGAGATATAAATTCTGTATACAATTTTCCTTTAGAACTATATTTTAAAAAACAATTGAGGAAAAATTAAAATATCAGTAAATTCAGCAAGGAGTGGGGGGAGTTAGTCAAGTACCAAGAGAGCAAGAGAAATTCTCCTCCCATTGGCTTTCTTCTATGCATCTGTGAACATAATACCAACACCAAGTATTTCATTTAATGCATGTTCAAGTTAAGTGAGAAATTAATTTTCAGTGCCCTGGTGGTCATCATCTTTTTCCAGCAGGACTCAAAGAGTTTTCATCAAAGAAAAGTAACAAGCCTCCTGATGTCTTCCTTATTTGAAATCATAAAGTATTATTTAACAAAATTAGGGCACCTTGAATTAAATCTTTCTCAATATTTGAGGGTATAATAAAGGGAAAAATTTACTCACTCTTCCCTCAACCCTTTGCAAATTTCTTTGGCCACATCATTTCCCACTTTTCTCCCCCTTGAATCACTTGTCCAAAATCATTGAACTACTCTAAAAGTTTGTCAGAGAAATTGAGTATGGGGTGATTATAAAAGCACTGACCTTGCTTTCAAGTTCCATTTCTGCTTCTCATTCCCTGTTGGACTATGGATAAGTAACTCCAACTCTTTAAGTTTCAGGTACCTAATCTTTAAAATGGGGAGAATAATATTTACATCAGTTATCTCTTGGTATCTGAGAACTTCACACATATACATATGCATATATCTGTGTGTATATTATATATAATGTGTGTTTAAGGACAGACAGAGACAAAGGTAGAGAGACAGAAAGAGAGAAGAGGAAGAAGAAGAAGATGATGATGATGATGGAGGAGAAGAAGGAGAAAAGGAAGATGATGATGCTGCTGATGGTGGTGGTGGTGGTGATGGTGATGATGATGATGATTTGTACCTGAAATGAATTCATCTGAATATGAGATCATGGGAAGGGAGACAACAAAAAGGGTATTCCAACTGCAGGAAGCCAAGTGGGGGAAGGGAGGCAGTAAATTCAGGAAGAGGAGGCATTCCATCCCCCAAGAATTCAGCCACTAAATCTGTAAGGGGCAAAAAAGAAGACTTTCTCTAGGTGACCTTACTAGCTCCCCTGGATTCACCTATCATTTTGATGGAGAAGAATTTCAAATCTATGTATCTGAACTTCACCTTTCAATCTCCAATGCTACAACTCCAATTACCTGTTAGCCATATTCACCTGAGTGTTCTGTGAGTATCTCAGACTCAACATTTCTAAAATAGAGATCATTGTCTTTTCCCCTATACCACTCTTCATCCTAACTACCCTGTGTCTAAACATAGTACCACTGTTCTACTCAGGTTGGAAGCCTAGAAGACATCTTGGAATCCCCACTATCATTTACCTCCCCAATCAAATCAGTTGCCAATTACTATTGAATCCTTAATATCATTCATATCCTTGGGGCAGCTAGGTAGAGCAGTGGATGGAGCACTGGTCCTGGAGTCAGAAGGACCTGAGTTCAAATCTGACCTCAGACACTTGACACTTACTAGCTTACTAGTGACCCTGGGCAAGTCCATTAACCCCAATTGCCTCACCAAAAACAAAACAAAACAAAATATCATTCACATCCTTTCCCTTTTCTCTATTCACAACACAACCACTCTAGCCCAAGGCCTTATAACTTCTCACCTGGCCAATTGTAGCAGCTTTCTAATTGATTTCTCTGCATTTAGCTTCTGCTGTCTCTGATCTACACTCTGCACAGCTGCCAAATTAATATTTCTAAAGCATACATCTAAAGCACATCACTCCCCTATTAAAGATACTTCAATGGCTCTTCATTGTCTCTATGATCAAATATAAACTCTTCTTAACATTTAAATTCCTTAAGAGTCTGGCTTCATTCTATGCTTCTAGGCTAATTACACATACTTTCCCTTCACACATTCTACATCCCAGCCAAAATGCTTTACTTTCTCTTCTCCAGATATGATATTCCATTTTCCAACTTTACTTTGTCACTGACCATGCCTCATTCCTGCAATGTTCTCAGAAACCCTAGTTCCCTTCAAGACTCAAATTGGGTGACAACTCTTTCAAAAATACTTTCCTGATCCCCTCAGTTATTAGAGCTATGTGTACCCAAGTAGCTATGTGAATGATTTTATTTATTTATATTGTATAAATATTGTTTTTATTTGGCTGTGTACATCTATGTCTCAAGTTGAATGTAGATCATTGATTGCAGGGAATTTCTTGCTTTTGTCGTTTTATCCCCAGTGAGAAACACAGTGAATGGCACAAATTTGGATCTTCCTGAAAGCTTTATTTATTGATTGGTTGCTTGATCAAAGGTGGACTATGGTAGAAAAATAAAATAGAATTGGTGGGCTGTCCTGCCACATGGTGACATAGAGCAACGGAGGACCACAAGTCAAGGTTGGAGGTTAATAAATACAGAAATCATATTGCTACATACAGTTCCACAGAGATGGGGGGAGGCAAACATCTAGTTGGAAAGCAATGACATAAATGTAAAATCTTATTATTGAGCATTTAAAATAGTACAGTGTACCTATAAATGCTTAATAAATCTTGTAGGATGAATATTAACTAATGATATTTCCTGAACATAAAATGGTATGAACAGTGGTTGAGCTTTCAGGGGTTCCAACAAGGAAAAGATATACTTTTAGCTTGATGCTCTAATCATTCTGTGACAGTAGCATCTAGGAGTGACTTATCTGCAAAATGGCTATCCTTCCCTGCAGTCTGTCCTTCCCTTCATGTTAGTAATAAATTACCTGTTCATAAAAACATAAAGAGAATTGCATGTTTGCATAAAATAAAATCTGAGAATTTATGACAAAAAAAACCAATTTTTTAAAGTAAAAGCTGTGATTTTCAATGGGCTCTCTACCAATATATGTATATGCAGGTGTTGGGTTTTGTGAGTTGCTGTGATTAAGAAAAGCCATCACTTGGGCAGATTTTTAGTCATCCCCTCTCCAAATTTAGCAAGAGTAGTAGCTAGACAGCAGAAACACAGTTTATTAATAATTGGGTAGTGCTCGAAACCCTTCCTTGGAACCTTGGTAGATTTTGGGAAAGTTTGCGCTATGTTGGAATAGTCATCAATCAGTCAACAAATATTTATTAAACACTATTGCCAGACACTGTACCAGGTGTTGGGGATGCAAGTACAAGGAATAAAATAATCCCTCCTCACAAGGAACTTACATTCCTATGGGGGAGGCCACATTGAGACATCAGCATAATATGTTAGTAAGGACTGGAAAAGAAAGATTTGATAAGCTTTCCATTTTTTTTTTTACTTACTCCCTTCAGTAATCTAATGCATAGGAGGATTCCAATGATGTGGGAATTCTCTCTTGCAGTGACAGTCACAAATCTCCTTGCCTCATTCATTCTATGAAATTCTTGTTCATTTGTTTTACATAAATTCCCCCTGCCCCATAGAGATATAACCAGCATACTAAAAATCTTCTCTTGGTTCTTTTAAGATTGAAGCAGTAGCCCGGTTATCACTAACTGATCATTATGCTACCTCTTGTTCTTACAGGACTCACCCAAATTCTTTTCTGGTCATATGGGTCCTAGGCCTCATCCTAGGAGTCAAGGACTCCTATGGGTCATAGGAGAATAGTATCTCAACAGAGACTCTATGTTGTAGTCATTCTTGCTAACTGGCTCTCCCTCATTTCCTGTCTCCAGTTATTTGCACTGTATATTCCCCATCCTGAGGATATTCTCCTATTCACCGCTTACTTCTCTGAATCCCTTGCAAATTCCTAGCTTCTTTCAAGATTCAGCTCAAACAATCATATTTCCTTCAGCAAACCTTCTCTGGTTTTCCAAGCTGTTAATAGTTTCCTTACCATGTCTACTCGTCATCTATTTCTGTTTGTATCAGTTTATGTCTATGTCACCTTCCCCATTAGATTATATATATACAAGGACTCTTTTTGCTTTTCTTTGTATCCCCAGAATTTTAGTACATTTCTTGGCTCAATAGCGAGAGTTTTACTGATTGATTGATGTGTCACTGGTGGCATCTTTTTGCTGTTTCTTTTATTGAAGTCATCACTGTCAACTAATGCCTACCATGTGCCTCTCTTGTCCTTTGGCTCACCTGAAGTTTTGATCCTTCAGAGCTCATGAGGCTTATCAAAAATATATTTCATTTTTGTGTGTTTTATTCTTCTATTTACCGGTAACTGAAAACATACATCAGAAAGAATGAAGTTGGCATTCTTCATGATCCCTTCCTTTAAAAAAGGAATAAATGGCTTTATATTTTCAAATTCAAATTCTTTATTTTCGGTTTTAAAATTCTTCCCCTCTCAAATTGAGAAGACAAAAAAAGCAAAATTCTTTACAAATACATTTATTCATGGAAAACAAGTTCTTGCATTAACCATGTCCAAAAAAAAGAAAGAAAGGAGATAAATTATGTTTTAATTTGTACTCTGAGTCCATTGGCTTTTTACATAGCTAGCATATTTCATCATGAAACCTTGAGAATTGGTATTAGTCATTGTGGTGATCAGACTTACTAAGGGCAGAGAGCTATATTGTTAATTTTTTCTTTTTTACTTTATACTTATATTTCTACATGTTGTTGTTTGTCCTTCATTCTTGAAGAAAACAAATGACATCAGGAAGGTGATGTTTTAATTTGCAAGTAAATTGGATTAAGTGAGGCAGGGCTGTTGTAGAATTACTGGCCTCATTCTCTCCTCCAGAGCCATCTGGGTCCAGTGGCAAGACTGTGTAATGGTGTACACAGGAAGACTGGAGATGGCCCCAGATGCAGTGGAAGACTTTGGTCTTTTTAAGCAAGTCTTTCTCAGATCTCAGCCTCCACATCCTCCTTTATCAAGACACCGTTCCCACCCTGAGGCCCAGCTCTCTTGTTTGCAACTACCTGCTCTGACCATTAATTTAGGGAAAGGACCCAGCTTACACTCTTCTCATGTTATACATTTCTACATGTGTTCATTCCCCAAATATCTTATTTCCACAATCAAAACGAAGCCATAAACTATGATAATCGTGGCATGTTTTACAAGTCATCATGCTTCATGCACAAAAGAAATCTCTCAGAAGATGAAACAGTATCAAAATGAGAAGTAGGTGGATTCACTATGCATTAAGTAGTAAAAATCTGACTGTTAGTCATTTCCTGCTTAATATAACCTGTGATTTTTGCTCACTCGACTAGCTGACCCATAAGTTTGAGATGATAGGGAAGAACTGAAAGAAAAGATGCAAAAGATTTTTTTAAACTTGTGATATATTGAAATTCTAGCCATGTTTTTTGCAACTAAATTTTCTCTCCAACAACAGTATGGTCAGTAAGGAGAGAAAAAATGGTCATGTTTGTGAGGGGTAGGAGGTGGGAAGAAGCATGTAAACAATTTAGTGAATTAATTTTTACTCCATGAGTTGCTATGTTTGAATGTTGCTGAAAAGTAATTCAGCAAAATCAATCTGGCTATTGCTACATATACACAAACCATTTGCTAAAATTGCCTAGTTACAAAACACTGTAGTGTTTGCCTGCTTGTTTGTACAGAGCTTTATTTTTACAAGCTGAATTGGCCAATAAGAATTAAACAAACCATAGAAACAGTACATACTATCTTCTCTTGGAAAAGGACCATCATTTCTTTCCAGTACCTCAACTAGTGCTATGAAATGGTGTACTTATATTTCATAGGGGTCTAGAATTTGAATCTGAATAGTAGCTAAGAAAAAAATCTAGTCCAAAAGCCACATTTTCTAGATGAGGAAACTGAGGTTGAAGGAGGGGAAGGATCTTGCTCAAGATTTGAAAGAATAATAAGTTACAAGGGTATAATTATAATACCCTTTTTTGCCTTATGACAATTACAACTATTGCCTCCTACTTGATGCTGTCTAGGGTTGACTCTGGGCAAAATTGTGACTTGCTATCTGTTCAACAACTCAAGAAATAATTAATTAAGTACTAGGCTGTGTGACCCCTGGGCAAGTCACTTAACCCTCATGCCCTGCAAAAACAAAAAGAAAAACAAAAAAATGATTAATTAAGTACCTATTATTCACAAGGAACTGTGTTAAGCCTTGGTGATTCAAAGATGTAAATAAAACAATTCTTGTCCTCAAAGGGCTTGCATTTGACTGGCAGTACATGTTATTAAATATCTTTGATTAAGGACTGAGATGAATCCATATCGAGGTACTTTCCTTAGAAAGAAATTCATTTGATATCGACAATTAAAAAAACAACATGAAGGAGCAGCTAGGTGGTGCAGTGGATTAGAGTACCAGCCCTGGAGTCAGGAGGAACCTGAGTTCAAATCCGCCTCAGACACTTAACACTTACTAGCTATGTGACCCTAGGCAAGTCACTTAACCCCAATTGCTTCACAAAAAAATTTAAAAAAAAATTTTTAATACAACATGAAGCAGTGGTGGAGCAAATTTGATAAATGAGGGGAAGGGACAAAATAATACCCTGCCCCCCCCCAAAAAAGGGCAATATCACTCTCCTATTCAAAAACCCCTCTGTGGCTCCCTATTGCCTCAAGAATAAAATCTCAAGTTCTCATCCTGACTTTTAAACCCACAAGCTGGGTCAAACTAACCTTTCCCAGACTTATGATCCATACAGAAGCATGTAGCAGAGATACCTGGGTCTTACCCTTCTATAAGACTAAACATATGAGGTTCGTGTGTGCCTATACATACCCAGACAGAAGGCAGACTCCTTACAGCTAACTGCACAGTGGATAGAAGGTAAAACAAAAGTCAGTCAGGAAGACAAAAATTCAGATCTCAACTCAGATATTGAATCTCTCTGGGCAAGTTATTCACCTCTTTCTGCCTCAGTTTTATCATCTGTAAGATAGGGATAATAATAGCATCTATCTCACATATTATATTATGAGGATCACATGAGTTAATATATGTAACATATTTTGTAAACCTTAAAAGTGCTATATAAATGCTAACAATTATTATTTCACACACCAAACACTTTCCTCATTGGGAAGGTAGGACTCATCAGGAAGGAAATGTTTTTTGGTGAGGCAATTGGGGTTAAGTGATTTGTCCAGGGTCACACAGCTAGTAAGGGTCAAGTGTTTGAGGCCGGATTTGAACTCAGGTCCTCCTGAATCTAGGGCCGGTGCTCTATCCACTGCACCACCTAGCTGCCCTAGGGAAGGGAGATTTGATGGATGTCCTAGATACTCTGATCCAAAACTATGAGAATAACCTCATATTTATATAAAGCTTTGAGGCTTAGAAATCAAAGCCATCATAAGAACCCTGTGAAGTACATAATATAAGAAATATTATGCCCACTTTACCAATAAGGAATTTGAAACCCTTTTAGGATGTTACTTGACCATGATTACACAGCTAGTAAGTGCCCTCAGGTGGAATATAAACCTAGATTCCTGACTTCAAATCTTGCACTCTATCCATTGGTGGCACCAATTTAGTAGGAAAGATGATAAAGAGTGCTATTGGAAAAGGGGAGATTATAGATTTTCTTAATGGTCTACAAATGACATACTCTATGGTTTGCTGTTATTTTTATTTTCAGGTTAAATAAAAGCTGCTTTATATTCAATATCTTGTTAGCCTGAATTCCTGTGGGGGGAGGAGTGATACCTGAGAAACTTTTTTCTGGAAAAGCAAAATGAGATGGATATTGACATTCGCAGAGTTTTCCATGAGTTTGGGTCATGAGGTCAGGCCAAGGAATTTCTATTGTATGGTAAACCATAGAATTAATATAGTCATTGGGTTTCCCTAGATGAAGGCATGAGCAAAATGGATTTAAGAAAGATTCCACCTACAGCTATATGAACCTAGCTCCGTGTATCAGAAGCCTGGACTCAGCTGGCTCAAAGGTTTTATTTATATATAGTTGACCATTACTCATTATACATTCTAGCCCAACTAACTAAAAGGTGTCCTGAACTCAACATTCTTTGGCTTTTCTGTGCTTTCTTACAAACTATTCACATACCCTGCAAGAAATCCTTTCTTAGCTCCACACTTTGAAATCAATAGTTTCCTTTAAAGTCTCAGATTATATGCCACTTGCTACCAATTTTTCTGATTTTCCAGCTGATGATATTTACTCTCTCTAAATTATCTGGCATATCTGTGTGTATACTACACTCATTCCCCATTACTACCATGCTCAAATAAAAGTTTAGCTCCCTTGAGGGCAGAAACTTTTGTCTTTTTTCATTGTACACACAACTATTAATATACTTCCTTGAAAGCATTAGGATTTAGATTGTTTTAAATGAATTAAATGGAATGGAGAACAGCATGGGTACAACCAAAAGGGCATTGGATTCTGGGACCATACAGTTGATAGAGCACTGGCCCTGGAATCAGAAGAACCTGAGTTGTAATCTGGCCTCAGACACTTGACACTTACTAGCTGTGTGACCTTGGGCAAGTCACTTAACCCTCATTGCCCAGAAAAAAAAACACACAAAACAAAGCACCACAGCACTAGTATAAATATATAGGAATGTGAGAGGGATACTGTAATTATAACTAGACGAGAGAGAGAAAGAGAGAGAGATAGAGAGAGAGAGAGAAGTGAAGGAGTGATAGTTTGAAGGGTTATTTTTAATTGAGCCTATAGTTTCATTGGTATAAAAAGTTACTCATAATAAACTTCTTTTATCAAGCTTATCGAGCATCTTCACTGAAATATTATAATCTTATGGAATTGGCTGGGACACAAAAAGTCATGTGATTTGCCTATTATTCTCATAGAGAGCATATGACAGATATTCATGACTGCAGCCAACTCCAACTACTATCCATACTGCCTCTTCATACAACTGAAGGTAGATGTAAAGAAAGAACTGAAATTAGCCTGAGATTCATGGGCTGCCTAGTCCTGCATCAGAAAACTTTGTTCAATAAGTCATGTCCCTTGGACACAAGGGTGTCATAGGTAATTAGGACCTCTTAACAATCTTACACAGTACACCTGAATTTGAGTCAAAAAACTTTTTTCTCAAGTTAAGCGTGAGTACAATCAGAATATATCCAAATGATATAAGCTCCTTCTGCATGCGGAATCCATTCCTAGGGCAGGAAAGACATCTGAGAAAGAGAGAGAGAGAGAGATTAAAAAGAGGATCACCTAACTATCAAAATCAAATTGAAAGAAGTGTGGCAGGGTGGAGGCGTGTTAATTTGAATTTTTGAACCAAATTCAAAAAGAAAATGTTCTCATAAGGTCATTTCAGGTCATTGTGGCCCTATACTAAGGGTTTCACATTTCTCTTCAACTTTTACATAAAGGAAAAACATTTTTGGTTTATTTAAAATCATTCTTTTTAAAACGGTGGTTCTTGTGTGATTAAGTTTGGGAATGAGGAACTCATCATCAATGGACCTTGTAATAATGAGGGGGAGGCTTAAGCTGGAGTCTAGTCTTATGTCTTCTAAGGACCAGACAGCAGAAGCGATTCCTATAAAAGATTCCTACTCTAATGTCAGTCCTTTATACATACTCTCTCCTCAAATTACCTGGCATATCTGTGTACATGCTACTCTCATTCCCCCCACTACTCAGGTCAGTCCTTTCACACATACTCTCCTGATGAAACTGAGAAATTAAGGTAAGTGAACAGTGCCAAACAAAGCAGAAATGGCAAGATCACCAGATGAATTAGACCAAATTACACTTTTTGATAAATTGTTCAGGAAGTTGTGCATATAAAAGTTTGGTCTTTGAGGAAGCTTAAAAAGAGTACTAGACCTAGAGCAGAAAAACTTGGGTTCAGTTCTTCTTCCTATGACTCTTACTAAACATATGATTTAAGAGAATAGATTGCAGATCTAAAGCAAGAAGGGACATAGAGGCCACTTATTCGGATCCTATCATTTTATAAGTAAAAAATTGAAGCTTAGGAAGATTAAATGACTCTCCCCAAATCACACACAGGTGTAAGCATCTGAGGTGAGATTTGAACCCAGATGACCTAACTCTGACCTGTGCCTTCTTTCCACCATAATACTCTATCTCCTCATATCCACATTAAAACTCCATTTACTCACTGGTGAAAGGGGGATAATAGCCCCTATCTCACAGGATTGTTAGGCAGGATCAAATTGCATAATAGATGTAAAATGCTTTTCAAGGCTTACAGTATTATATTACAGAAGCACCTAATTCAGAGCTGATAATATCCTATTATCCTGGACAGAGCTCAGTCCACCACCTAGTTCATTCTGTATTTGAGAGAATCACCACCATAACATACCTGATAAGTGCTCACCAACTTTTTTTTAAATATCTACAAAGACAGGGAATCCACTGTCTATTATTATTCTCATTATCATATTATCACAATTTTTATTGCTATAATTACTATAGGGCATATCCTATTAGTTGGCTCTGTCCTGAAATATGATATAAAATTACATACAATTTTTAGGGCTACAGTATCAGAACTCCAGTCAAAAAACTCTTCCAAAAGTTCCCTAAGACTAAATAAAGATGACTTATAGGTTTGTAAAAAGCTCTATAGAGAATAAATTCTAATATTTAAAGAGGTTACTACTTTGCCACTGTCTGCCCTCTGCCTTTGCTTTTCCTTCAGTTATTTTTGCTGAATTCCTTACGTGCTTATTGAAAGAGTAAGGTGTATCTGTAACTCTGAAACAATATACACCAGCTATTAAAGGTGAGAATGGACTAAGACTTTTGGGACACTTTGTAATTAACCTTTTGTTTTTTCTTTTTTGTTTGTGCTTTTGCAGGGCAATGAGGGTTAAGTGACCTCCCAGGGTCACAGAGCTAGCAAGTGTCAAGTGTCTGAGGGCCAGATCTGAACCCAGGGCCCTCCAGAATTCAGGGCCGGTGCTTTATCCACTGCCTCACCCACTGCCCCCTGAAATTAACTTTTATAAATTAGGTAAGTCTTTCAGTTAAAAATTATGCTTGTGTTTGATAGTATATTTATTGTTGTTGTTATTGCTTTTGTTGTTGTTATTTAGTGTGTCATAAGTAGATAGAGATCTAGCCTTAAGTTCAGGAAAACTCAAGTTCCAGTTTCCCTCTTCCCTAGGCCAGGTCAATCACTTAATTTCCCAATTCCCTCAGGCAACTTTCTAGGACTTTCATTTCAGGGGAGGAACTCCCTACACTGATAAAATCATGGGGTGATAGAGTAGATAGAGCCCTGGACCGGAGTCAGGAGGCCTGAGTTTAAATTGGGCCTCAGATACTTACTAGCTATGTGACCCTGGGCAAGTCACTTAACTTTTGTTTGCCTTAGTTTTCGTAATCATAGAGTGGGGGAGAAAAATAGCACGCTACCTTTGCAGGGTTTATTTGTGAAGACTAAATGGTGATTATAATTTATCTATCTATCTATCTATCTATCTTATCTATCTATCTATCTATCTATCTCTAGATACACAATGAGATATAGATAGGCCTCTAGATATTTTACTATATCTGTACATATACATATATATATATATGTACATATATATACATATATATATGTTTAATTCCTTCTCCATAAAAATATAATTTTTATCATAGCTCACATTTACATAGAGCTATAAATTTTGCAAAACACTTTTTGTACATTATCTTATTTAATATGAACTATGTTCAATTCAATTTTTATTGTTTTAACTAGATATACTCATTAGCTGATTAAAAATAGTTGATTAAATAACTCAATATAGCTACAATTTAAGTGTGAGCAATTGTGGATTAAGCTAGATCAATACATTATGCAAATGATGAATTCAGACACTTCACCTCAAAAATTTCAGTGACAGCCACACATGAATTATACAAATAGCATGCACACACAGAGACACACACATATACATACTCATTTGATTTTCTTTTCTCCATCTTCAATGATCTGTGGGAAAGTAGGGCCAGAGTGGTGAAGGAATCTTTCAAAGGAATATCTCTCGACAGTGGAATACCTAGACTAAGTTTCATAAAGAAAAGAGAAGTTCAGGGACAATACCAATTTCCTGGATCAACTAAATTCGGTTAGAAACAGCAAGGGATAAGACCAAAATGTCAAAGGACAAACTCAGAGTGAATGAATGAATAAAAAATTATTTATTAAGGTCTTGCCTTGAGCAAGGAAGCTACTAAGCATTGGGGATATAAATAGAAGAGCAAGATATTTCTTCTCCGAAGGAACTCATATTCAGAAGAAGGGAAATACTACATAGAGAATTCAGTAACATTGACCCTATGGTTTCAGAAATGGGGTAGAAATTAAGGACTAGGAGTTCTCTAGGTGTATGTACAACATAGACGATGATGCCAAAGATTTTGAGGGGATAGATGCAGTGCAGATGGTAAGACCCGCAGACCCTAGGAGCAAGGCTGATGGATTATAAAGTCTGAAATTCACCATCCTACCAGAAGGATATTATTTGATCAGTCCCTTCTTATCCAAATGTTGTGAGTAGCCATGAACCTCACCTGTTATTGTAAAGGGACTCGAAGACTAGAGGGTCAAAGAGAGGCAAGGGCTCTGTTTTGCCATTCAAAGGGTAGCATTAAGAGTCAGTATACAACTTGGAAAGGGTTTTCAAGCAACTGGTGGGAATTGGGCAGTGAGATAGGGGCAGAGAAGGAACAGTTTCAGATCACCACATTTCCCTGTTGGTTCCTTGAACACCCATTAGTATTTAATAAATGTGAAACTAAATTGCATTCAATTAAGAGATCTGGCTGACATAATTACAGACTGTATTCTACCATTTCTATTTCATGATGATACCCAAGAAGATGTATTGGTTTCTGAGTTTTCTGCAGTCCCCACTATTGTCAAGGGCTTTGTAAAAGGGGCTTTAGAAATGAAATTCACCTTCTCCAAATTAACTCTGGAAAATAAATATAAGAAATTGTAGAAGTTTTTATTTACTAAAGTCTTTACATAATGGTCGCTCCATTAAAAATGAGTATTTATTTTAAAACCTAAGCATTTACATTTCAATAGTTGATCAAGGCAATGTCTCAAGTTGATATCAACAGTGTAAGCTAACAGCTTCAGTAGACAACAATTTTCCCAATAGATAAAATCTTTGAGTTCACACACATCTTAGACAATTGAGACTCATTGAGATTCATCAGACTGATAGCTACTATTCTTTTATTATTCTTAAATAATTCAATCATTAAATGAGCTGAGGAAGCACATCAAAGGGAATAAGGTCTCCAGGAAGGATGAAAACATCTCTTCAAACATGTTCTGCAGGGAAGGGTGTTTTGACAAGGGAATATATTTGGAATGGTGAAATATTTTAAAATATTATCACATTGATTTTCACCCTACATTCTAGCTACAACATTGATCAAATGAAAAAAAAAACTCAGGAAAGCTGTATTATGGACATTAATTAAAAGGACTGGAGAGAACCTATTTGGTTTATAGGCTTTCTGGCATATCTCACATCATTCTGAGAAGCCATTATTAGTAAATGATTAGAGGTAAAACATAAATAAAATCTTAGTCTGAGGCCTATATTTTCAAAACACTGTGCTGTTGTTTTTCAGTCATTCAACTGTGTCTGATTCTTTGTGATTCCCTGAACCATAATATGTCAGGCCCATCTATCCTGCACCCTCTCGTAAAGTCTGTCCAAGTTCATGTTTGTTTTTTCAATGATACTTTCAATCCATGTCATCCTCTGCCATTATCTTTTCCTTTTTTTTTTTTTTTTGGCAGGGCAATGGGGGTTAAGTGACTTGCCCAGGGTCACACAGCTAGTAAGTGTCAAGTGTCCGAGGCCGGATTTGAACTCAGGTATTCCTGAATCCAGGGCCAGTGCTTTACCCACTGTGCCACCTACCTGCTCCCTACCTTTTCCTTTGGACTTCAATCCTTCATAATATCATGTTGTTTCCCAATGAGTCCTGTCTTCTCATTATGTGGCAAAAGTATTTAAGCTCAGTATTTGACCTTCCAGTGAATAGCATGAACTAATTTCTTTAAGTATTGACTGATTTGATCTCCTTGCCATCAAAGGATCTCTCAAAAGTCTTCTCCAGCACCACAATTCAAAATCTTGTACTCCTAGGAAAACATCAGAATTCTTCTTTATCATGTAAATGGATAAGTAGTATGGAATAAGGATAGGACAATGGAGTTAAAATGAGAAAGACCTGGGTTTAAATCCCACCTTTATACACACACACACACACACACACACACATATATGTGTGTGTATATGTGTATATGTATATATGTATACATATACATACATATATACATATATATATATATATAAACTTTGCAATTCTAAGAATGTTATATAACCTCCCTAAGTCTCAATTTTTTTTTCTATAAAATGAGGGTGTTGCACTTGACATGCTCTGTGGTTCCTTCCAATTCTAAATCTTTGATGATACTATGATGTGGTCTGAAATCACAAGGGCCCTCTACCCAAAAGTATTTTCCCTATAGGATGACAGTCTAAAAGTTACCCAATTAATGTAGTTAAACTGACTTAAGACAGGCTATCCACGTAACTGAAAAAGACAAAGGGATGGGGGATGGAAGTCGAATTAATACATTAAAACCTACTAATATGCAAAAAAATCTTTGTATTTTATACTGATCATTTATCTACTGGTTCCAAGAAGGTATTTTTTTTCTCCTCTCCATCCCAAATTCTGGCATTATATAAGGAGATATCAGCATACTTATTTATGTCCCTTCAAATACTCAAAGTTCAGGATTCCTCAATCTCATCAACTCCCATCATCTCCGCTCCACCTCAGCCACATTTAGGGATGGTCATATGCTTGACCATCATCAAAAATGTTCTATTTCCTCAAGCAAAAACTTCAAAATTATTTTATCACATAATGTTCTATCATTCAAACTCACCTTATGATTTACCTCTCCTAAGTCTATTCTTTGTCCTGAAGATGGCAGGCTATCTCTTCAGCACTTCACACTCATCCCTCTATACAGCCTTGCTTGTGTCCCTTACCAATCTTGACCCCATAGTTAACCAGTTCAGTACTCTACTGCTCTCTATTCTAGAATTTCTTGTCCTATGTTCATTCTTATGGTAACAAAACAAACCATGGATTGCTTTCATCATATGTCTCCCTTCTCTCCTACTCACATGCAGCTAAATGGAGATAGAAGAATGTGTATCCTTCTCTTCACATTCAAACTTATAGAAAAGTCTCTCTACATTCATTTTCTCCATTTCCTCTCCTTTCATTTGCTTGTCAACCTTCTGAAATTTCGCTTCCAAAGTCATTACTCTACTGACACTGCTGTCTCCAACATTACCCAGGAACTTTTAATTGTTCATTTTGGAAAAAATTGTTTGCTATTAACATTCCTTTTTTAATTGATTTCCAAACTCTAAACCTCCCTTTAGTCCACCTCCCACTCATTGAAAAAGCAAGCAATATGATACCCATTGTATTTGTGAAATCATGTAAAACATACTTCTATATTAGTCATGCTGTAAAAAAATAAAATGCAAGAAAAAGAAAGAATTTTTTTTTGGTGAGGCAATTGGGGTTAAGTGACTTGCCCAGGGTCACAGAGCTCAAGTGTCTGAGGCTGGATTTGAACTCAGGTCTTCCTGAATCCAGGGCCTGTGCTTTATCCACTGCACCACCTAGCTGCCCCAAAAGAATGTTTTTTTTTAAAAATATGCTTTTATTTGCACAGAGAGTTTATCAGTTCTCTCTGTAGAGGTGAATAGCATCTTTCACTGAGTGTTTTGGAATTATTTTAAATCATTGTATTGATCAGATCGAACTATACCATCATAACATTTACAAAGAGTAACTGTTTTGTTCCCTCATTGACTAGTCTTATTCCTTCCATTTCTTTTCCTTGTATTAAAACTCATATTTCTAATACAACATTGAATAATAGTGGTAATAGTTGACAACCTTGCCTCACTCCTGATTTTATTGGGGAAGTTTCTACTTTATCTCCATTACAGAAAATGCTTGCTTTAGGTTTTAGATACTACTTACTGTTTTAAGAAAAGCTCTATTTATTCCTAGGCTTTCTAGTGTTTCTAACTGGGTATTATATTTTGTCAAAAAATTTTCTTGCATTTCTTTAGATAATAATTTGACTTTCTTTATTTTTGATATTGATATAGTCAATTATTCTTTTTTTTTAGTGAGGCAGTTGGGGTTAAGTGACTTGCCCAGGTCACACAGCTAGTAAGTGTTAAGTGTTAGAGGCCGGATTTGAAGTCAAGTACTCCTGACTCCAGGGCCAGTGCTCTATCCGCTATGCCACCTAGCTGCCCTGATATAGTCAATTATTCTTATAGTCTTCCTAATATTGAACCAATTCTGTATTTCTGGTATAAATCCCAAAACAAATTTTCTTTTCCACTCTAGTCTTGTCAGCAAAAAAATATGAAAGTCCTCTATTTCTTTAAATAGCCATTTTTTCCACTAAATAATTATACACAGTTTATCTGGGTAAATTATTCTTGGTTGTATTCTAAGCTCTTTTGCCTTCCAAAATGTCATATTTCAAGCCTTCAACCTCTTTAACATGGTAGTTGCTAAATACTCTATGATCCTGTTGTGACTGTATGATATTTGCATGGTTTCTTTCTGGCTGCTTAAAGTCTTTTCTCCTTGACCTGAGAACCCTGGAACATGCAATAATATTTCTGGCAGTTTTTGCTTTGGGATCTCTTCCAGGAAATAATCAGTCTATTTGTTTTTCCATTTCTATTTTGCCCTCTGTTTTGGAATATCAGGCAGTTTTCCTTTATAGTGTCCTTTTTTTTTGTGGGGTAAAGGGGTTAAGTGACTTGGCCCAGGGGTCACACAGCTAGTAAGTGTCAAGTGTCTGAGGCCAGATTTGAACTTCAGGTCCTCCTGAATCCAGGGCCAGTGCTTTATCCTCTGCACCACCAAGCTGCCCCCCTTTATAATGTCTTTTTAATATCATGTTTGGGCTCTTTCTTTTTTATCATGGTTTTCAGGTAGTCCCAACAGTTCAGTTGTTTTTCCAATAAAACATTTAAAATTTTCCTCTATTTTTAATTTTTTTACTTGCTTCATTGTTTTTTAAGTCTAATGGAGATTTGCTTTCAGTTGCCCTGTTCTTATTTTTAAGCAACTATTTTATTGAGTGAGCTTTTGTACCTCTTTTACCATTCTGCCAATTGTGCTTTTTTAAGGAGTTCTTTTCTTCAGTGAATTTTTTGTATCTCTTTTACCATTTGGCTAATTCTGTTTTTAAAGTGTTATTTTCTTTAATATTTCTGTGCCCCTTGTACCAAACTGTTAATTCTCTCTTTTTTTGTTGTTGTGTTTTGTTAATTTTCTTTTCACAATTTTCTTGCACTGCTCTCATTTCTTTTCACAATTTTTCCTCTACTACTCTGATTTTATTTTTTAAATAATTCTTGTGCTTTCTTACCTTGTCTAGGAATTCTTATTGTGCTTGTGTCCACTATGCTTTCTTTTTTTCCTTTGAGGCTTTGCTTGTAGCCCTTTTCACATCACTGTCTTCTGAACTTGGGTCTTAAGCCCTGTCACCATAGTGGATTTTCAATCAAGTTCTTTTTTGTTGTTTGGTTGTTCTTTGTTTAGCCCATTTCTTCACTTTCAACTTTATGTCAAAGTTGGGCTCTGCTTATCTACAGAGAGAACCCAATCTCAAGCTTCTGACTTTTTCATCCTGCTATTTTCACAGCTAGTTTGGGGCATCTGCAAATTTTCAGTAGGGTAACTAAGTGATGCAGTGGATAGAGTGTTAAGCCTGAAATTGGGATGATTCATCTTCTTCCTCAGTTCAAATCCAGCCCCAGCCACTTCGTCGTTGTGTGACCTTGGGCAAGTCACTTAACCCTTTTTGCCTCAGTTTCATCACCTGTAAAATGAGCTGAAGAAGGAAATGGCAAACCATTTCAATATTTTTGCAAGAAAACACCAAATGGTGTAATAAATTGTCAAACAGGACTAAAATGACTGAACAACAACTTTGTCATAGATGGATAACCCAGTGGAAAGAGGACAAGCCTGGATTCAGGAAGACCCCTCTCTTTGAGTTCAAATCTGGTTTTAGACACTTACTGCGTGACCCTAGTCAAGTCACTTAACCTTGTTTGCCTCAGTTCCTCACTTTAGTGTCTTTGCCAAGGAAAAACCAAAATGAGGTCACAGAAAATCAGACATGATGGAGACAACTGAACAGGAAAATCTATGCTATCTAAAAATTATTGTCCAATAGAATGCAAGGCCCTTGAGAATGAACACTGTATCATTTTTGACTTTGTGGCCCCAGTACCTAGTACAGTGCCTATTAAGCGTAGTAAATGCTTAATACATGGTTCTTAATTTTTTGCAGTAATACCTGGAATTGCATGTAGTCACTAAAAATGTTCCATCATCTTTGAAAGGCCCAGTTTTCAAGAACAGATTGGTATTAACAACATTGTCCACATTTGCTGTTTTATATCACCGTCTCTGGAGCCCATGCTGATTGAGAGAGGAGAAAACCTCCCTTATTCCTTCAGTGTTCCCCTATGGCATTTTTTTATGGCTCTCACCTTTGGAGTGACTAATTTACTGAACTCTTTACATGTAGCCAGCTCATCCTCTATTACCTGCTGTTATCTGTATGAGTTTCTACTGTTAGCTTCTGCCTGAAATATCTGTAAATCAGAGGGAGACAGAATATGACTTAATCCTTAACTTCTTCTATAAAATGGATATTTCAAAACATTGGTTTGTTTGGGGATTTTTTAATGCTAAAGACCTGTTTCCTATTGCTGATTAACTTTTTTCTGAATTTTAATAATTTATTATTCTACTAAGAAGATAATAAAATGAGAAGTTACTGTGTTATATAAATCATTTAAGAAATTATGGAAAATATCTTGCAACAGATTCCATTTTTAGCCCCTTTGAATACTTCAAGTATTGAAGACAAGACAAAGTAACAATACTGAATGTCAATTTTTGGTGAACAAAGAGAGGTGCAGCCCATGTAACAGTGTGGCCATTTTGGACTTTTCCCCTACATTTGAAAGTATAAAATATTTTTTAAACCTTTTAAAAACTTGCAGAATTCACAATATGTGGATAGACCATGGAATGAAAATGGTTGCAAAAGAAAATGAGGAGGCTATACAACTCCAAGAAAGTTAAATTGACAGTCCAAAGGCACTGCCTATACAGCACATAGTCTTATCTCCCATCTCACAATACAACTTCCATCACTGGTATCCCAAAAGCAAGGGCTTGCTATATGCAGCCAACCTCTAGGCTTCTATAGAATTGCATAGGTCAAAATGTACTAGAAGGTTTTCCCAACTTAGTAAATTGACTTAAAGTTTTTTCCATTACATTCGCAGTCCACTGATTGACTTTCCTGTGTTGATAGGTTTTACTACCAATTGCACTTTCTTTTTTTGTTTGTTTGTTTTGCAGGGCAGTGAGGGTTAAGTGCCCAGGGTCACACAGCTAGTAAGTGTCAAGTACCAGAGGCTAGATTTGAACTCAGGTCCTCCTGAATTCAGGGCTGGTGCTTTATCCCCTGCCCCACCTAGCTGCCCCCACCAATTGCACTTTCTATGGCCTCTTTTGTAATGTTACTCACTTCATCAACCACAAAAGAAGTAACCTTGGGGGGGCAGCTAGGTGGCGCAGTGGATATAGCACTGGCGTTGGATTCAGGAGTACCTGAGATCAAATCCAGCCTCAGACACTTGACACTTAACTAGCTGTGTGACCCTGGGCAAGTCACTTAACCCCCATTGCCCTGCAAAAATTAAAAAAAAAAAAAAAAGAAGAAGTAACCTTGGAAGCCTGGAAATTGTCCATCTTTTCTCTTCAGCTGCTATCTATGAGAGTACTATCTACTGCTCCTGCATAGTCCCCACTGGATTCTGCTCTCCCAGAACACTCCCTGTCCCGGGGGCACAGCTCTGTCCTGGAAACCTGCTATTTAACTTTTTAAATGTGCTTGGATATTTGGTAACTGTTTTTTATATTTAGAAATATATATATACATTTTATCTACAACTGACTATTTTGATTTCCTAATTTATTTCTTCTCTCAGTTTCTTCACAGAAATTGGAACATTGCATGACCCTCACCTTGTTTCATCAGATTGGATTTGGGTGTCCAGTAGAGGTAGAACCTAACATCTTCAAAGTCCCTTTACTGATCTTAACTTCTAATGCTCTTTTTCAGCAATCATATAAAATTCTCACCAAGAATTAACAATAATAATAATAGCTATTTTTTATCTATTGCTGTATGGTTTACAAAGCACTTTACATATGCTATCTCATTTTATCTTTACAACCACCCCATGAGGTATTATTACTTAGTATTAATACTTCTATATTGCTTGAAAGGAGTGAAGTGACTTGCACAGAATAAGACATCTCACACATGTCTAGGTCAAGATTCAAACTCAGGTCTTTCTGTCTCTAAGTGCAGAACTCTATCCAATGTATCATCTGGCTGCCTCTACACTCCATATATGCTATAGGGCAAGAATGAATTACTTCATTTGCAAGACCATAACTATAATTTTTATTCCATATAATAGGTAGTCTATTGACCTTCCCAGTCTAAAATGGGATGCAAAAAGTACATGAGAGGGGAAAAGTAAGAAGACCACTGATAGGATTATTGGTAAGGGATTTTGTTTTTGTCCTTGAGAGTCACTTCTTTCACTCCAGTGATTTCATTAAAACAATCTGAGGAACTGCATAATATAGTGGATATAATGCTATACCTGGAATCAGGAGAAATGCATTGTACATTAGAAAAATCATTGGTTCTGGAGTCTGAGGATTTGGGCTCAAATTTTGCCTTTGTCATGTATTCCTTGTGTAACTTTGGGCAAGTCATTTAAGCTCCTTGGCCTTGTTTCTTTATGTATAAAGTTATGGGCTTGGACCAGATTCTTTCTTATGTCCCTTTTGACTTTAGAACTATGATGCATTCTCCTATGATTCAAAATCAAATGATAAAAATCTCTTATATTCAAATCCCAGAACTCTCATGTACTAGCTGCTTTGGAATGGGCAAGTAACAACTTCTGTGAAACACACTTTTCTCATGGAAGTAATAATATTTTCACAAGCTATGTTGTAGAATTAATACTTTAAGGATTTCATAAACCTTAAATTTTTACTTCAAGGGTCCATGATTTAAACTGCATAAATATGCTATCCTCAAAGCCAAGAAGACTGGGGATCAAATCCCACTTCTGACATGTGTTAACTGTGTGACCCTGGGCAAATCATTTAACCTAGCAGTGCTTTACCCCATTCTTTAAACTATAAGTTGCAAAGAATTTTCCTACTCTTCATTAGTAGAGGAAATTCCCTCACCTGGGAAGAATTAATTATATATGAAGTCACATGTGCAGTCCCCATTTCTATCCTTTCTTCTTACATAGTTCAAAACTTCTCCACAGTGGGTTAGGTAGTGTTGAAGAATTGCTTTAACCAGAAATTCATCCTCATGAAATAAATATGGTTACAACTCCCTATATTTGGCTAACTTGATCTTTGAATGTCAGTCATTTTAAAATGCTCTATAAATATTATCACTATTGTTATCTAAACCAATTAACTATTGTCTAAATTAAGACATTTTCTGAATCTGAATGCAGATTGAACCATACTATTTCTACTCTTCTTTTTTTTTCTTTTTTGAGGTTTTTTCCCTTTTGTCCTAATTTTTCTTTCACAACACGACTAATGTGGAAATATGTTTAACACAATTGTACATATATAACCTATATCAGATTGCTTTCTGTCTTAGGGAAGGGAGGAAGGGAGAAAAATTTGGAACTAAAAATCTTATAAAAACAAATGTTGAAAACTATCTTTCTGTGTAACTGGAAAAAATATAATACTATTGTGATGTTTAAAATCTAAATTGTGGTTGCCTTAAATTAGAAGCTTTAGCACCAGTCCTTGGGCATTAAACATTTATTCAAGCATACAGATATTCCCATAGAGTTCAGAAAGTTCAGAAAAAAGCCTATTTAGCCTACAGTTCCAGCCTGGTCTGGTTCTTCCTCAAGTCCTCTGCCACAAGCCTGCTTCAATCACGAACTCTCTCCAGCAAACTGATTGTGGAAGCTTTTTATAGGTCTGGAACATAGGTGGTCCTTACACACTGCTTCAAGCTGATTGGTTGGCATCATCCAAATCCATTTTTTCTGAAGGTATTCTCAAGGTGTGATTACAATCCATTTAACTTGAAGTAGGCTAATCAGCAGTTAATCACTCTCACTTGATTCAATCAGTCTAGATTAATCTCCAGGTAGGTGTTTGAGTATATGCTAAATCTCAATATTTCATCACATTTCCCCACTTTGTTTCTTCTAGGAACAGGTGTTCCTTGATGAAACAGTAAAAAATAGTTTTGCCAGTAATCAAATCAAACAATGAAAGTTCTTAAAAGCATGAATTGAGAAGACAAGAATTTTTTTAAAATCTTTATTTCATCACCTTTTGTATCATCTGCCTAATTATCCTCATGCCATTATGAGAAATTTTAAAATCTAATATAATTGGTAACAGATGTCAAGGTCAAATCCAACACTGTATTTATCATGACATCTGAGATAATTATGGGGATTACCATTGAGCAATAAATACAGCACATGCAGTATGCCAGGCTTAAAATACGTGGATGGGATATACATCCATGCCACCGAACATATTGGAGGAAACTGAGTCAGGCTTAATCAGATGCATGGGATTGAGACGTCCATGGCATCAGGCATATTGTAGGGGAATAGAAGCCAGGTGTAGAATGAGATGGGTGGGATGAAAACTTCCAGCCATCTGTGCAGTGCCTGGACTTCATAAGTGTCTCCCCTTCTGTGAGAGTTCAATGCCTGCTCTTGTATGTATTGCTCTCATGGGTAAAGGCAATTAATGTCTTAAATGGTAAATTCCCATAATCCAAGTCTCATATGGATTTTAAAATTTGAGAATAATAATGATAGCAAAAAAAGTGAAATGATCACAAAAACTGTGAATTTGCTTTGAGTCAGAATATAAGTTACAATGTACAATGATTCCAAATAATATTTTTTTGCAAAAAGAGTATTTCTAGAATTTATACTTGTCCTAGTAATCAATTTACCAAGGAAATACTTTATATAATTTGATCAAATAATCAGTTGGAAAAACAAAACACAATTTTAAAAGAATGAAAATCTCTATGAAACCAAACTCATACTATTAATTTCAAAATGTAGATACAAAGGCATAAAAAGGAAACCTTTATGTAACATTTGAACTGACATTATTTCTCTGAGTGAATTTAGAGCATTTTTGATTTTGATATCTAAAATCTCCACATTTCATATTAATATCTTGCTGTCTACTTCTGCATTTCAGCAAAATATGTCCCAGTTTATGGCAATAGAAGTAGATTCTTGAAATATGATGATGATAAAGTTTCTCTTGTTTTCTTCAACCCCTTTATTTTCTTTTTCATAAACCAATGCTTTATAAAGTTATTAGTTAAAGGCAAAAGCAGGTAAAGATAAATCAAAACAGAAAGTCCACAAAAAGAAGCATTAACATACTTACAAACATAAAATTTCTTACCCAACGTGAAGATCAGAAGGTTGAGGGGTTCAGCAAACCCTTCATGGTTGCCAAACTGTGATGTTTAAAATCTAAATTGTGGTCGCCTTAAATTAGAAGCTTTAGCACCAGTCATTGGGCATTAAACATTTATTCAAGCATACAGATATTCCCATAGAGTTCAGAAAGTTAAGAAAAAAGCCTGTTTAGTCTACAGTTCCAGCCTGGTTTGGTTCTTCCTCAAGTCCTCTGCCACAAGCCTGCTTCAATCACGAACTCTCTCCAGCAAACTGATTGTGGAAGCTTTTTATAGGTCTGGAACATAGGTGGTCCTTACACACTGCTTCAAGCTGATTGGTTGGCATCATCCAAATCCATTTTTTCTGAAGGTATTCTCAAGGTGTGATTACAATCCATTTAACTTGAAGTAGGCTAATCAGCAGTTAATCACTCTCACTTGATTCAATCAGTCTAGATTAATCCCCAGTTGGGTGTTTGAGTATCTGCTAAATCTCATTATTTCATCACACTATTAAAATCTGAAAAAAAATTTATGAGAAGTAACACTATGGTTTTAAAGATGGCAAGCTTAATGAACTCCTATGGTGTGATAATTGTCTAGGCAAAAAAAAAAAAGAAGAAACAAACTAGAGAAGTATTTTGGAATATGATAATAGGGTGCAGGTCTTGATATTTAGATTAAAGAATCTTAAGTTTTTTAATAACTTATTACTGGAATAGAAAACCCTCGGTGTAAGAAGAAGCATTATTGTTTTACTTTAACTGCAAACAAACAAGTAGTCCCTTTATTATGTAGCTGTATTAACACTAAGAAAGTCATCCATATGCATGGATGGGAAGGTCTTTTTCAAGCACAGCTTACTTAAGGAACATTGAAACAAAATGAGACAAATATTGCAAATGAACTGCATTCCAAAATTACAGAGAGCAGTACATCTGTACTGGTATGGTATTATAATGGCAGCTACTTGCTTTGGGTATGAATTATTGAAAGTACTTCAATTTAACTGGACTCCAATCATGTTAAATGAAATCTACAAAAGATTCTGAAGGCAATAGAATTTCTCCATTATCATAGTGTATGAGGAAATCAAGTCAGAAAATATTTATTGAGCCCCTACTCTGTGTAAACCACTCTACTACTACAGTAATAAGAGATGTTTATGAGGCAGACCTTTCTCTCTCCCATACCATTGCCTTCATTTAGGTCATCTCCTCTACCACCTGGAATGAACTCCCTCTCCTCAATGCTTTCTTCCCTACCTTTCAGAGTTCTTTACTGCCCTCAAGGTCCAACTCAGTTGCTCCTAGTTCAGGGGAGCCTTCCATGATACCTCGCCCCACACCCAGATGAAAATGATCTCTCCTTCCTCAAATCATCCCTCGGTACAATATAAGCTCCTTGTGGGAAGAAATTGTTTTTTTTATTTTTTTCAAGATATTCCCACATCTCACACAAAGCAGGTATTTGCTAAATGCTGTTTAGATCATATCATAGTGTTCCTTAGTACTTTGGATTTTCTCTTTACTTCTGTCACATTTGCTGTAATATTTTCTTTATTTGCTTACATTTCTGATCCTTACCACTAGTATTTAAGCACCTTCAAAGCAGAGCCTTTGTCTTATCTATATTTATGTCAGAAGTGGATTATTAATAAATGTTTGTGTAGATGAATCATAATCTCCAGGGGAAGATGTGGCAAAGACATGAAAAATATGAATAGATCAATCGATCGATAGATAGATAGATAGACAGACAGACAGACAGACAGACAGACAGACAGACAGACAGATAGATAGATAGATAGATAGATAGATAGATAGATAGATAGATAGATAGATAGATAGATAGATAGATAGTTGATCTAATAGCTAAAATCAATTTCCTAAGAGTTGTTACAAAACTATTTGAGAATATTAAACAGATGAGTGGTAGGAGAGGGAGAAAGATCACTTCAGAATGCAACCAGTAAGAGATGACTTCATATATTGTTGGAGAAGGAATTTATGTAGTGGTTTAGTTTTGAATTAGGATGAGTAGGATTTGAATAGACAGAAAAAGGGAAGTGAGGGTAGTTGCATGGAATAAACATTTATAAGTTTGGGGGAAATCCCTACCTTGCCATTGTGAATAGTTCTAGAGCAAAGGAACAACATAAAAAATTAAAATGGTAATTCTGGTCATGTCCTTGTCACTAGCTAACTTTTCAGCTTATTGCTGACAGGTTGCTTCTTCTCCCCTACACCTTAATTTCCACTTCTGTAAGTGAAAGATAACAATTCTAACCTTCTTCAAATTGTTTTGAAATGATATTGATTAGCTATTGTTGGTTCCTATTGCATATTAGCCTCTCAATGCATGCACAGAAATTTAAAACATCAGCAATAAATAGTATTAAAGTTACTCTGGCTTACAGTCTATAATAGAAAAAAAGTGTATCTACATGAATCCTGAGCCTGAATGGGTTCTTGGGACCACTGAATATATGTGCCTCTGCGTAAAGGTAAGACTGAATTTAACTAGCCTAGGTGGATGACTGGCCATTCCATTGTTAATACCCAGAAAAGGATATTCCTTATTCTTTCTTGGCAGTCTAATCTTGTATTTTCACTCATGCAAAATTAATGTGTACAGACAACTGGTTAATAGTAGAAAAGGTGACAGCCAAGCAAATAGTATTTTGAAGCTAGCCTGTTACAAATGGAATAATTCAAGTCCTTTTCTTCTTGTCCTCAAAAATAATCATTTGTTTTTGCTGAATGTAACCACTTTTTTATTAACTTTGTTTAGTTGTTTGTGTCTTCTTGACACTAATTGGTCAACTCAATCCTCAAAGCAGTCAACTTAATTAGGGGAAAATCAGTTAAATTAATTGTTTGTGTTAACATGTGGCCCCACATCCCAAGCTCTGGGCTTACACAAACCTGATTCAATCTTGGAGGTGGCAGCAAATAATCACCTCTCTTTAGCACATTTTTGCTCCAAACCAGATTTGCACCTGAGAAGTATCAGATTAGAGCTTATATATAGATATGAGTAAAAGGATCCATATTTTCCAGGCAAGAACCCAAAGTAACAATGTATATGTGTATATACACACACATACTATATCTATACACATTGTGTATGCATGCTTGTGGGAATTTCATTGAATGAGCATTTCCTCAGACTAACTGAGACCTGGGAAAGATTTTAATTTAGAAAAGCCATGGTCACCCACTGCATCCAGGGGCCTAGCAATTCATCTTGACCTTTATTTTGCCACTGGACTTTGATGACTTGGGAAGAGAGAGTGAGGCTGCTGACTTTGCACAGCTCTGACTCACTAATATAAAATTCACTAAAAAGTAAAGACATCATATTTATAAAAAGGAGAGGGGGAATCTACGTGGTATAGTTGATGGAGCACCAGACCTAGAGTTAAGAGGACTTGAGTTCAAATTTGGCCTCAGACACTTAATAGTTGTGTGACCCTGAGCAAGTCACTTTATCCTGAATGCCACACACAAAAAAGACATCATCCTTGTAATGTCATTGGTTGTTTTGTTTGCCCATAATTCCCAAAAAAGGCCATGACTTCAGGATGATGTCATGACTTTACTGAATTGGATTTAAGTGAGGGAGGGATATGCGAGGTCACTAACTTCACTCCTCCAGCACTATCTCAGTCCAGTGGCAAGATAGATAGATAGATAGATAGATAGATAGATAGATAGATAGATAGATAGATAGATAGATAGATAGATAGATAGATAGATCTTGGGGGCAGCTAGGTGGTGCAGTGGATAGAGCATAGGCCCTGGAGTCAGGAGGACCTGAGTTCAAATCCGACCTCAGACACTTGACACTTACTAGCTGTGTGACCCTGGGCAAGTCACTTAACCCCAATTGCCTCACCAAAAAAAAAAAAATATATATATATATATATATATATATATATATATATATATATATATATATATATATATATATATATATATAATATATATAATATATATATATATAATATATTATATATCAGGATGACTGGAGATGGCCCTGGATGTTTAAGGCAAATGAAGTTAAGTGACTCTCCCAGGGTCACACAGCTAGTAAACATCTGAGGTCAGATTTTAACTCTGGTCCTCCCACCTTCAGGGCCAGTGCTCTACCCACTGTACCACCTACCTTGCCCTGTCATTGGTTATCTTCAAGAAAAAGGACAAACAACAACAAAATGTATGTGTGTGTGTGTGTGAATGCATATATGTGAACATGAGTTATAGGATGCTCTTCATTTCACCCTACAGAAAATACATACTCTCATATAAAATATACATCTATAAATTATAAGTACAATTTCCTTCCCTCTTTATGTATACACCACGTATACATAAACACACAAACACAAACAAACACACATACTTCTCATTGTCCTCTATAGTCTCCAAGACTCATACTGACACATTCTGACATATTCAACTTGAAAGGGGGAAAAACTATTCCTTTTGGTAGCTGGATAGGCATCATTCTCCACATTCATTCCCAGAGAAATTTACAGGCCTACAAGAATTCCCTATGCCAATGAAATCATAGGTCAAATCCCTATTCCTATCTTTATTCCTATCCCTATATATCTATGTCTCTTATATACATATATACACACATACATGTCTTGTACATATAATGTGTATATGTCTGTAACACAAGGTAATCTATGCTCAGTTTCAAATGGACATTGTGTTTCAAGAATTCAGAAGAGGACGTTATCTCTGACCTAATCCACTCTTAAGTCTCCTTTCAGCTTTTGATGGTGGTCTCCAAAAACTATGTCCTAACTTCTCTCCTAAATTTCAGTTTTGTATCCATAACAATTTAGGGGAATTTTCACTCCAATGTTTCATTATTTCCTGGACCTCAATCCCAATCATTGAAAAGGTTCTCCCTAGAGTTGCCTATTCTTTCAATAGACCCTCCTCCTTTCTCCTTACCTGAAGTTTACCTTCTAAGTTCTGCAAATTCTTCTTTTATAATTACTTTCATATCCATTCTTTCTCTTATGTTCCCACTAATTATTAGCTCATATTTGTATGCTATAAATAAATTCTTTACTAGTCTCTCTGCTTTCTGTCTCTTCCCTCATCAATTCATCCCACAAATTGCTGGTAGATTAATATTCCTAAAGTACTCTTTTTTTAATAGATTACATGCTTGCTCAAAAGAATTTCAATAAGTCCTCAATTCTTCCAGAATAAGGACAAAAAAGTGGGGGTGGGGGATAGAAGTTTTTATTTATTTTTTTATTTTTAGCCTGGCATTTAAAATCCTTCACAGATGGTGGCTACCTACTTCCTATTTGACCTTACCCTGAATCTTCCCCGACACTAACTATTCTCTGTAAGTTTAACTGGTATAAACTAATTATTCTCCAGACCATGTTGTGTGATTTCTACTATTTCCCTGCATAATACCACATGTGGATTCCTGACTTCATGACTTTATTTCTGCCATATGCTTTCTTGGAATGCCTATTCTCCCTTTTGATTGTCCAACTTTTTCTCTTCTAAAACTATGACTGACACTAGGGATGCAACGTGATGGAGTAGAAAAGAGCACCAAATTCAGAGTCAGATGTTCCATAAGCCAGAGTCCTCACACAAAGAAAACCAGTGTACCAGCCCTAATTGGCACAACACAGAAATGAACATAAATAAAAAAAAAACCTCTCTAAAAAAGGTCAGGGTGCTGATAATCTTCCATTGTTCAGGGATGCCTCGCCAGCTGGTAGGAACAGATCTGGGTTCATTCTCTTAATGTTAATCTTTGAGATGCAGTGAGATGAACATAAAAAGGATCATCCTGGATTCTGTGTGCATTCACCATTCCTATTCTATATCAACTCACTTGTCCCAGGACTTCCTTTACCTGACTGGGCTAGTGTTGGCACCAGGGGCACATGAGAACTAACACAAAAGTATAAAACAAGAAGGAAAAGCTGGGGAAAGATGTCAGATGGTCTGGCACTGGGAAAATGATTCAGGACTGGAGGAAAAAGAAAATGCATTAAACTTCCAAATTCTCTTAGTTCAAATTAGACTTTTGTGTTTTATACATTGTAATGTCATTAAATGCTGTTGTTATACACACATACATATATACACATATACATATATAATATGTGTGTATGAATATCTAAATATATGTATATATACATACATATATATGGAAATAGTTCACATGGAACATATATACATAGAATATACATATACATAGAATACATATACAAATAGTTCATATATAATACTATATTAAATTAAATATAGCCTTTGTTTAAATTAATGTGCCTGAAAAATTCAGATAAAAATTAAAGTATGTTGTATGCTTCCTTCTCATATGACAAGGATGCTTGAATAGCAAAGATTTACCATCCTTCTGGGGTTTTTGCATCTCTAGAAAGAGACTCCATCTAAATGCCATCATATTTTTCTTCTAGGAACTTATGCATGGTGAGCACCTTCTGCCAGAGGTGGAGGGCTTCTGGGCAGAGTATTTTAAAATACTGCCAGGTGCTGTTACGTAGGAGTGGAGTATCATAGATCTAGAGTTAGAAGGAATCCCAGAAATCAGAGTTAGGGATTAACCTCGGGTACTATTGGATGACCACTTATCCAGTATGTTGTAGTAATGGTTCTTTTCTGAAAGGGCCTGGACAACATGCTTCTGAGATCCCTTCCAGTTCTCAAATTCTATCATTCTATGTCCTCTAATTTCAAAAGCAGTGAGCCTGATTTCTTTCATACTCAAGGTTCTCTCTTCAGCACTCTGTTTTCATTTTTCAAAGGAAGGATCATGGGATGAGGGTTAATAATTGATCTAAATGACTATAATGTAAAAACCAAAACCTTTTATAAACCATTTTTAATGGATGAAGCATTTTACCAAGCATAAAGAAAAATACTATCTATAGGGTATGTTTCCAATATTGAGTTATGTTATTTCTTTCAGAGTAGGCTCCAAAATTCCCAGAATGCCTACTCACTGGCAACCATTCCCTGGGAAAATAGACTACAGCTAGTCCCTTCCCCCATAACCTTGAAACATATTTTAAAGAATGCAGGTCAGTCCACAGTTCCCTGGAAAATTCATCTTACTATCTTGGGGCCATTTGATCTTGCTCATAAATAGAAGTCTTAATTTTTTTCTCAGTGGCATCTCTGTGTGAAGTAGCCCAATTTAGTGAAATTTCTGTTTTAAGTCAGGCTGCTTGTAAATAGGCCAGCCAATGGATCTGTGACTGATAGGCACTGCTGCATCAGAATCAGGCTGAAAGATTAGTGAGCTGTGGGAATCCAGACGTATCAGTCTATGTCTCATGGGGTTGTCTTAATGAACCACAGCAAATGTGACTGACTGAACCTTTCAGTCACAACCAATTCAGTCACGGTTGCAGAGATTTGGCCCCTGTGCCAGGGATTTAAAGCAGGTTAAAACTGATGATTCAGCTTTGCTATTAAAATATAGGCCATATTTTTGAAGTTAGCATTCTGGCTCTCTACTGACAGGGTTCGTTGGGACACTAGGAATAAAGTAAAACTACATTTCTCCAACTCTCATTAGCCCTATGGCTATGACCTATTATAACATATTGAACTCTGATTTCTTTATCAGTCTTCCATCAGAAGAACATATCTCTAACACAGTTGTGTCTACTTCATTATAAGATCAGATTTGATAATAGTTTTACTTTCTGTTATGTTCATTACCAAATATCCCCTCGTATTTCTCTGTCAAAAAGAAAAAAAAAAGCATCATGACATAAAGGACCAGCAGAAAGACCTGGGATCAAATCCTGTCTCAGACATACACTCTTTGAACCAAATATATTGCTGAATCAAGATTTTCATAGTTCTTATCTATAGACTCCACAAGATATTCTCTTTCCTTCCTCAGTAATTTCAATATCTGGTAAACTAAAACATTTATAGACACACTTATATACACACATACACACATTCATATTAATGCTCCCTCAAATACTCTAATTTCCCAGTTTTTCAATCTACTCAATCTTGATTATCTAATTTTCCATCCCATCTCAGCTATACACAGAGATGGTCAAATATTTAATGTTATCATCCACAACCATTTTATTTCAATATTCATGAATGCCTAAATTTCTTTATCTGATCATAATCTTTCATATACCTTATTAACCCTAACCTTGTTCTTTGTCCTATGATCCCCATTTCCTTTACTTCTCAGTCCTTTCCCATGCCATCACCTTTATGCTGGCTATATAGTAATCTCCTTTTTTCCCTGTCTTGACCCCTGAGGGAACCTTTGCAATTCTACACTATCCCCTCCTCCTGAATCCCTTTTTCCCTTGTCCTGCTACTGATCACATTTTGCCAAAACTCAATTTTGGACTACTACCACCAACTGCTTCCTTTACTCCTATTCATGTACTACTGAACAAAGCTGAAGAAAATCATGAAACCATACTTATATTGGAGCTATTTCAAATTTATGTTACATAATCTAACCTAGATACTCACTACAACAAGACAATCATTTTACACATGTTTAATCAATTAATTATGCCACTCAACATGGTGGCTATTCCTTTTATATCATTCCCATATACCTTTTCATCTCTCCTCAAATCTCCAATTGCAAGTCTCCCTTCCCCTATTTTCTAAAATGGGGACCTCAACTCATACTTCACCAAAGAATTCAGGCCATTTTTCCAGAGCTCTCCCCACCCTAACCCCTTCATTCTCATCTCATGCAACTCATAAATCTCTCACTCTTTTGCCCTTCACTCCTGTTGTTGTTAAAAGGTAGCTTTTCTTCTTACCAAAACAAATCCCTCCACATGTACTCTTGATCTCATCCTCTCTAATAGATTATCTTCAATGCCATCTCTACTTTCTTTAATCCTCAATCTCTCCCAATACTCTTACTTCCTACCAATATATCCATCACTTCTCCCATTCTTAAAAACCCAATGCTTTACTTGACCATCCCCAGTGGCATATAGCTTCTATATCTTCTCTCCTCAGCAAACTCCCTGAGAAAACCATCTATACTGGATATTCCCATGTTCTTTACTCTCACCTTCTTCTTAACTTTCTTAATTCTGACTTCCAACCTCATCATTCAACTGAAACTGCCTTCTCCAAAGTCATGAAGGATCTCTTAATCACCACATCAAATGGTCTTTTCTGGATCCTTATTGTTCTTGACCTCTGTGAAATCTTTGACACAGTTGATCACTATTTCTCCCTAGATACTCTCTCTTCTCTAGGTTTTCATGAAACTTCTCTCCTCACTTTAATGCTCTCTTTCTGACCACTCTTCAGTTTCCTTTGCTAGGTCTCCATCCAAGTTACTCTCACAAACCCTGAATGTCCCATTAGAGTCTATCTTGAGCCTTCTTCTCTTTTCTCTGTACTGTATCACTTAGTGATCTCATCACTCTACTAAGCTCCAGTTCCCCATAACCAAATGTCTGTTGTAGATCTTATTCTGCATGTCCTCAAAGCACTTCAAACTCAACAATTCCTAAAAAAGCCCTCCCCTCTTATCTCTAGGATCAAATATAATATCCTCTTTGGGGCATCTAAAGCCCTTCACAACCTAGCTCTTTCCTACCTTTCCAATGTTCTTATTGACATAGGACTTCAGATAAATCAGAAGTTTCTCCTGTGAGAAGCAAAACCAATGATGGCCAGATAACAGGACAGACATATCCAGGAATCAAGGGACTATTAAAGTTTAGATTGACCAATTAGATATTGGGATGGAAATACCTAAGAAGTAAGGGGAGATAAAATTCTAAAGCAGGAAAGCCAATTAGGCATGGCTACTGCCTGAATGAAGCTAAAAGACAGAGATAACCCCTGAGGTCAAGACCATCATTTCAAAAAAAAATCTCCTTGACTCTCCGGAATATGACAAGTATCCAAGCTTTCCCCACCCCCTTAAAAAGGAACTTTCCAGGGCAGCTAGGTGGTGCAGTGGATAGAGCACTGGCCCTGGATTCAGGAGGACCTGAATTCAAATCCGGCCTCTGACACTTAACACTTACTATCTGTGTGACCCTTGGCAAGTCACTTAACCCCAATTGCCCTGCCAAACAAAACAAAAAACCCAAACAAACAAAAATAGAAACTTTCCATTTTCAAGTAGACACTGATCAATCCTCTATAAAAGTTTTTGCCTTCTCTCTGTTCATGGAGGAAGATATTTCTAAGCTCTCCTCCCCTTGAAGCAAAGTCTTTGACTTTCCTCTCAGTAACCTACCCTAGAGCCAAAAAAGAAATTAATTCTAATTGGACTATGTGCAAGAGAGTAATTTTTTATTGAGGAATACCTAAAGATCCCCACTATTTTCCTGTGACATTATGCTGTATTTTACTCCCCTCTACAACCACCAGAAAACCAGCCACACTTGCCTACATGCTGTTCCTCTCACTCAGTACTTTAATTTCTGACTCCATGCCATTGCACTTTCAGTTCTCAATGCCTGAAATGCTTTTCTCCTTCATGTCTGCCTCTTAGCTTCCCTGGCTTACTTCAAGATTCAACTTAAATGCTACCTTCTACAGGAGGCATTTCCTAGCCACTCCCCTCTCAGTACCTTTCTTTTAGGATTTCCTTCAACAGACTAGAATATAATGTGGAAAATTATTATTTCTCTCTTATATTTAATAACTAATTACTGTTTTAGAACCAAGGTTTTTTTCTCCTTTTCTACTTTCTCATCCAGAAACCAACCAGTGTAGGATATTTCTCTTAAAGATCCAGAACAAGATCTAATCATACAGTAAAAGAAATTCTAAGTTTGGGCTAATGGGGGCAATCCTGCTCATTGTGGTTGCTCACACAGGTCTGGGGAATTGTTGATTCTCCCTTCTCTAAGACAAGTGATATGGAAATTGCTAAGTATCTTTGCCCAAGATTTGTGTGACACAATTCATGTATCCCAAGACATTCCTTGTAATATAGCCCACCCTTTCATTGTAATATTCATTTTTTCATTAATTGTTAACTAGTCACAGTTGATTGCCATCCCTCAGGAATACCTACCCTTCAAAGGGCATTCAAACTGTGAGCCTACCACCACGAGGGGTGTTTGGTTTAAGAGAAATTGCCAAATGACCATCCTTTTATTAATAAACTTGCTAGTTTTATTAATAAAATGATTAAACTACCCAGAAACTATGTCTCTCAATCCTTTTTAAACACCACAATATCATAATATGATATGATATAATGTAATGTAATATAAGCACATATAGCATAGTTATTTACATATTGTCTCCCCCTTTAGAATGTGAGCTCTTTGAGAACAGGAATAATGTTATTCCTTTTCTTTATATGCTAGGTGACTAGCACAGTGCCTGGAACATAATAAAGTGTTTGATAAATGTTTGTTGACTGACCAACACTAGGAAAATAGCCTATCTATTTTAACCCTTAGTTTTATCACCAGTGAAATGGAGATATTGCCTGCAGTATTTTCCTCATGAGATTTCTGCATAAAATGTATATACATATATACATATTTTATGCAAAAATATTGTGTGTGTGTGTATATATATATATATGATTTTGTATGCTTTAAAGTACAATATAAATGTCTTTCATTCAAAGTAGTAATAGTAATCTCATTCTCATCTTTTTGTTAAGTTCAGATTGAAATGGCCCTGGGGGGGGGGAAAGTTGTTACTCTGCAATTATTATTTCATATTATATTGTTATTATCATGATTGTGTCATTATCTTCTCATCTCTTTTCATGGAGTTCAGATATAAATAGTTCGTATAGAAGTCACTATCTTATTATTATTTTATTTTTTAATATTCGATGTACCACTTCAGAAGAAGATAAAATGAGCACTTTTGAAGCTGAACAAAAGTATTAGGATATGAGTTTATCCTTAGGAGCTCACTGAAATTATTGTCATTATACCCTAGTATCCAACAGGAAAGTCTGTTATGTACCATATCCTCCTCCCACACGAGATTTTCATCTTCTCTTAGAGATCTCAATATTTTGAAAGCTTTTCATGCCATATAGCTTTGAAATTAAATACTTGAAATGGTAATGTCTATGGAGACTGCTAGGAGGTACAGTGGCTAGAGAATTGGACCTGGAGTAAGGAAGACCTGAATTCAAATGTGACTTCAGACACTTTCAAGCTGTATGATCTTAGTCAAGTTATTTCATCCCTATCTATCTCAGTTTCCTCATATGTAAAATAGGGGTAAAAATAACACCTACCTCTTACAATTATTCTAAGGTTAAAATGAGATGATATTGATGAAGTGCCCTGCAAACTATAATTATTAATATGTTCTTCTTAAATTTTTAATGAAGGAAAGAAAAAGAGAGAAGGAAGGAAAAGAGATAGGAAGGAAAGGAAGGAGGGAGGTTCCAACATACCCTTCATTTATTGAATTTATGCAGGTTGTTCCTATTCCTATTTAGGTATAAGCTGTTCCATGAAAGCTTCTTGAAGTCATGAGATTTGTCATTTCATCATTATTTTTTTTCCAGGATAGGACTTTGCAAATTTGGGACTCTATCTTGGGGCTGAATTGTCTCAGACCATGTTTCCCATCCCATCTAGTCATCCACCAAGACAACAGGGCCTACTGAGATTAGGATCTTGTCATCTTCCCTACCATTCTCTAAACATTTCTTCCTCCATCCCTTTTTACCTCTTGTTTTTGTGATAGGAACAGAAATCAAATCAATACTAGCATAGCCACTGGGCAGAGCATGACATTCTACTGTCCTATGGATTTACTCACAATCCCTGTGACTTCTCAGAAAAAAAAAAAACCTCCCTTCCCTGGACACCGTGATAAGTGTCATATTGGAAGTGTCCCCTTTAGAATCTAAATTGCTTGCAGAAGGTATTCTCACTTCTGTATTTGTAGTTTCCCAAGAGAAAGGTAAATCTTGATTATCTTCATTTAACCCTGATGTTCTGTCTTTCTAATCCCCTATTAATAACACCTGCAGCTGACTTAGATGCCTTCAGTTTCTATTATTATATTTTCTTTGATGTCTTGTTTAATTCACAATGCTTTCCATTTTTCCTTAAAGAAAGCATCAGAAAAAAACAAAAGAAAGCATCAGAGAGACAATCTTCCTTTATTTTATCTACTATATGTTCAAAGTTCCTCCTGGAAATTTTTCATCAACTCACTGTGATAAAATAATGGAATTTGGCAGATGCCCAGAGGTCCCACCTGATTGATTTAGTATTGTTTGAATTGGGTGAGAATGAGAAACTGACTAAGTACCTACTAGGGAATGATTAGATATAGGCCACACCTGGCCTGCCCTGAGTGATATATACTGCTAACATCAGCAGGGGGACCACTCTCAGCCATGCAACTTGAAGGACCTCCCCTTTGGGGGAGGAAGAGAAAAGGTAGAAAAGAGAATGCTGAGGCTGGGAGCTCTCTCTTTCCTGTTGGTGAGCTTCTGAGAGTGGACTGGAAAGGGGCTGTACAGCTGACTCCCATAGAAACTATGGACCCCAGGTGGTGAGTTAATAGAGAAATGAGGTCATGTCTTTGAATTAGCTGAGCTGGAAGCAAGTTTGGGGATTGAGTCAGTCTTTGCTAGAGCCAGGGAGCTTATCCGTTTTTCTCTTCCCCTATTCTCTTGTCACTGGCTTTATTAACTTCATCTTTGTTGTATATTTTATTCCCATTAATAAAACCTGATTTGTTTGTGGAAAAGAGGCTGTTAATCTCCTTTCTTATTGGCCTGGGAGAAATAACTAAAAAAAGGCAATTTGGAAGAGAGGAAACTTTAGACCTAGAAGTCCCTCATTATTTTCTGAACGCCAATATTACTGTGAGTGACCCAATTAACTCTCTCCATATTAAATTTGGCCCTTACATCACCACATTCTACATTTACTTGGGGCTAAATCCCCTTCAGCCTTTTTCATAGTATATTTCCTTCTATTTCTTACATAGAAACACAAGCATGATAAGAGCAATATTCTAACCCATTCCTTCTTGCAAGTTAAGCTATTTTTAAAAGGTATTTAGACCAACCTGGAGACTGGTTGTCCCAGAGGACTAAAGACTCAGACTATTGTCATTACTTCCTCGTTGCCTAAACACAAAACAGCCAGGAAGAACTCCAACAGAGCAATCTGAGGCTTGGTTGGTGGGTCATGATTATTATTTCAGGCAAAGGAGTTTCACTAAGCTGAATATATTCTAGGCAACTTCAATGCCTATCTTTGTTGAATATGATTATTCAGCTATAGCCAAGTAAATCTCTTTTTGTTGTTAATGGTTAAATGACATATGAGAATCTCATGTTGTTTTGATGTTGAATTTAAACAACCAGGGGACTGGCCTACCCCAGAATACATGATATCAGGATTAATAAATTTCCTTCTCTCATCTATTACATGAATTAATTGATAAATCATTGAAAAATAATTTATTATACTCTTACTACTGTCTGACAATGTGCTAGGCACTGAGAATAAAAAAAGAGCTAAGCAAGACAGCCCCTGCCCTCAAGGATCTTAAATTCTAACAAGGGAAAACAGTGCATAAAAGGAAGCTAAGTTGGAAGGGAGGACACAGTTAAAGTACATGGTAGCAAGATTTGGAGGTGACTGGGAAGTGGCTTGTTAAGCCAAGTAAGACAAGGCAAAAAATAATCAAGTACACAGCCATACTAGACATCCGGATGTTAAATGAAGCATGGCCTATCTAGACCCAGATAGATATATGCTGGGTGAGTTAATACTCACTTATTTTCCTATCACAACAATGCATCTCCAGGGTAGGAGTTCCACAGCTGAGTGGGTTGGGGCATGGTTTATAATGGTCCCATTCAAAGAGTGTTGTTCTACATGGGGAGACATGGGGCAATGGTTGGACCTATGGCAGGGCAATTACAATAGACAGCAGAATGTATGGTGTAATTTGGGGCCAGTTAGATATTGTAGGCATGAAGCAAATTAACAGGAAAGAAGAATAATAGACCTTTATAGCTAGTTCAACTCCCTGGTTTTACAAGTGTAAACTGAGGCTCAAAGAAGTAACTTTCCTCTCTGAGGGAAGTCAGAGAGTTGATTTTCCTGATATCACATGCCTAGGAAGTAGAAGAGCAAGAACTAGAATTCGCATCTTTTTAGTCTCTTTCTGAGGTGAGGTTTGCTTCCTTTATCTTCACTAGTCTTGAATTCCTGACTAAAAGGTCTATATGCTATTTCATCAAGAGCAAAGCATATCTATGCATTTGTTCACACTGCTGATTCTTTGTAGTACTTAATCAATGTTTTTCAAGGTAGAACTACAAAACTACTAACACTTTCAGAAATGCTGCTTCAGCATACATGTGAACACAAGGTAGTGTAAGATTAATAGTTTTGCCTGAGAAAGTGTATAAAGTACAAATGGATGCTCTTCAAATAAGAATTTAGAGGTGTGGGGGGGGGGAGGTATCTGCCTGTTATGCTAGATGAATTATTTCCTTCTGCTGTATAAGCAGTTCAAAAAACAACAATTCTAAGCATCTCCACATATTAATTTTAAATCAGTTCAAGCTAATATCTATCACTTTTTTGCAATTCTCTACCTCACCCCACCCCCACAATCTTCTGAAATTAACCCAAAAAAATCCAGTTTGGACTGATTGACTCAAATATTGGTGTACAGCAGTTCTAGTACAACAAATTCCTCCATGATGCAGATAGACAGTTTGTCTGTAATATAAAATCTTAGAAAGTTTCCTAAGAGATTAAAAGAAATTGTCCATAGTTACCCAGATAGCAAATGTCAGATAAAATTATTGAGCTCAGTTCTTTGTGGTTCTAGGATTTTCCCTTTATCTACTATTCCACACCATGTTGATTTACCTAAATTAAATATCATGTAGGAATGAAATATCAGGTATAAATGTTCACGTATTCCCTCTAAAAGAGAAAGGAATGCAAAAATATTGACTGAAACAAGTTTCATTTCAATTAAAAGCTCTGAATTCCCTTAGATATTATCTAATTCAATTACTTAATTTGTTAAGTAACTTGTCTACAACCATGCAGGTAGCAGGTAGCAAACCCAAGATTTGATCCCAGGTCATCTGATTCCAAATCCAGTGCTCTTTGTACTCTGCTGTACCATTGAGAGTGATCAATCCCAGGGTTTTACTTTGTTTTTGGAGAATGATTAAAATTCAAATTCTATGAGCACTGATATCAGCACCATGGCTAGCATTTGTGGCCCTGCAGAGATTCAAGTCAGTAGAAGAAATGGTACTATTAATAACAGTAGCTTGCATTAGGCTTACCCTCTTTCTGTTCCTTTTGGTCATCTGTACTATTCACAAAATAATATTAAGACCCTGGTGAACTTAAAAGAAGTAGGGAAGGTACCACTTCTTTGATTGAATTTCCCAAGGAAATGTTTCACTGATATGAAATTGTCTTTATGTTTCTTCCCTGATGCCTGAGAAGCATTTGGAAGAATATATCTGTTTGCCCTTTATTCAAGTTTCTAGTGTCACCTGGTCATATCTTATATCATTACTATATAGCAAGGAGTAAGGTGAAGCATAGTTTACTGATGATTTTGAAACTTCATCCTAAAGCTATGACTGGAGAGCTGAAACATACAGATATAAATATTCTATACCCTATACTTTCCTATGGTACAGTCAGGTAATTCAGTTATTTGGAACCTGGCCATAACAAGGCTAAGTTCACAAGTTAAACCCATCTTATCGGATGTTGCTTTGAAAGAGTCCACAGTGGTCTGTTTTAATACTATTTTTAAAATATGAAAAATTTCTCTTCAATTTCTTTTCCTCAGATTATTTCAATTATCCAACAAAATGGGACTAACCTAATAAACTAATGTTTGGGTATAAACAGCTGATGAAGAAACTGCATATAATGGATATCCTTCCTATCAACATGCTACTTTGGGGGCATTTACTTTTGTCATAACCTTCTGAGTTGTAGAACTGTCATTACAGTGAAGTAGATCTTATTTATTAAATGACATTTTATTTGGCTATTCAAATAACTGTTTTATTATGTTGAATTCCACAGTTTGAATTTTGTGTATTGGCTGGAAGACATCCAAATGGAAAGGTCTGGAAAACTGCATGATATTGCAAGAGAAGAGTAAGTAGACTTTTCTACTACTTCACATGTATATATCCCATAGATATGTCCTCACTCTTTGAAATATATTAGATTTCTCCTCTCCTTCCTACACTCCCCAAATAACTCCTCTTGTCCATCCCCATAGTCTTTTAATCTTTCTCTATTTATCAGATATGCTACTTCTTGATATACACAATTTTCTACTATTCATAACCCTGTCATCCAATACACAGATCTCTGTCTCAAGTACCCAGGCCCTAATCTCATTGAAAATATATTCTGGGAAAATCAGATATGTCCCATAGTTCAATTTCACTTAAGTCAACACAGGTCCTTAGGGGCTCTGGAAGAATAAAGGCCCTAATTACTGAGCCAACAATCTATGGGAAGAAACACTACCTAATTTGGGAGTATCCTGGAGTAAACTCATACAGGTTCATAAGAACCAATAGCTAAATTTTCATTGTGAATATTTTTACCTCAGAAATCAGCAAATGTTTCAAATCAGAATTTGCTTTGTTATTTTGTTGATTGTGTTGTGTACACTTAAGTATGCGAACAATAAAATGTTAATAATGCAGATTAAACTTTAAAGTAAATCATGATTTTTGAGAAACCAGTTGTTAAATATTTACCAGCCTAACCCTGAGTTGTTTAAAGATATTATGATATCATAGAATTTAAAGCTGTAAAGGATAGAAATCATCTGGTCCTATTCCATCATTTTTCACACAAGGAAAATGAGGAGTTTAAGTGACTAGCAAACATAGAGCCAGGAAGTAATAGAATCAGTATTTGGACCTAGACATTCTGACCCCATACCCATTATTTTTTTTTACTTAATCAAGGAGTGTGTTTCAGGATGGAGGGAAATGGATTAAAAAGAATTAAAGTCCGGCCTCAGGCACTTGACACTTACTGGCTGTGTGACCCTGGGCAAGTCACTTAACCCCATTGCCCCGTAAAAAAAAAAGAATTAAAGTCAACTGTCATCTATTTCACACATTATCTTTAATCCAGTTTTTACCTGGTACAGTCCTTTGTCCTCTAGAAAGATAAAGGTAAGGCTGCAATAAAACTATTTGGCCAAATATGTGCATGAACAAAGATACTTCTATATGTTCAGGAAAGTATTTGTCTCTTAAATATTGGTGTTTCCTAACATACTCCCTTTGTCATTGATATGGTGGGACTGAGCAGTGAGAAAAATGCTTTCTAAGTGCATTTAGAGTTCAGAAGTTAAGTTCCCTCCCAAAACAGCTGATTCAAAAATCATTTGATTGTATTAGAAATTTCCTTGATGTTATTAGGGGCTTCCAAGGAGAAAGAGGGCTAATGGTATCTGAAAGATTTGGTAAATTTAGAGACTGAATTTTGTAGCAAATGAATAGAGCAACAGAGAGGGTTTGGTGTGGTTAATGTGGTTAGTGAGGAGAGATCCATAAAGTCTGGCAGGCACAAAACTGTAGCAACAATGGTGTTTGACACAAAGTGTCCTTTCCTTGTGCCTTCATGGAGATGTTAGAGAGAATGTTCATTGGTGCTGGTGTTGGCCTGGATTATACCTTGTATTGCTACTGAAACTCAATGCACAGCTTAATGCACCATAATGACAAGCAAGCAGTACTGAAGCTATAATGTAAATTCTAGTCCAGTTTCCCTGAATTTTTCCACCTGAGCTTGGATTTTTAAAAAAATATTCATTTCTCCAGATAGGAATGTTTTTGTGTCCATGGAAGCATAGGGTATCAAAAACTTAGGGTACCTAATATACCCTGAGGAGAGCACTTGATAATGAGGGTGGCCCTTGGCTAAGTGACAAAAAAAGAGCCTGATTCATTTTTATTTTATAAAAAGTATGGGTGAGAAATCTGATTTAGGCTCAGAATAGTCAAAAACAATACCAACACTGATGAAATCATGCTTATTCTTTTCAAGGAAAGGAAAGTTGATATGGGACTTGCAAAACTTCAAAGCAAGTGAAGTCAATACCAAAAAAGGGCATAATTATAAGGACTTATCCATTAAGAATCATGTGTAATCACTACAAGTGGTCCCAATGGTGTATCTAATTAAGAACTGTGATCAGTAGTTTGATAAGTGGGGAAAGCTCTGACTTTGTCATCAGAAAACCCAGGTTTTAACCTATGATCTTATTTGCATGCCCATGAACAATTCACTTAGCCTCCTTGGGTCTGCATTTCCTTCCCTATAAAATGAAGGAGCTGTACTAGATAGCCTTTGGAGTCTTTTCCAGACTTACAGTTATTATCTTAAGTGTATTATGATCATTCAGTCAAGAAGCACTTATTACATACCAACTACAAGTCAGACACTATGCAAATTACTGGGAAATATTTTTTTAAAGGAATAGTATTTTTCCTAGGAGAGCTTGCCTTTCATCCATAATTGATATTGTCAATATTCTGGTTTGGAAGGTTAAGAAGGGAATGCAGACCTTGATCAGTCCCTTCTCTCATTCTGAAGGGTACAAGAAGTAAACTCAGATTGAATAGGAAGTAACAAAACTTCTCTAACTATATTATTTGTTCCAAGACATAATAGCAACTGAAAGGAAGATGGAAATTTTCCCTCAACATAGGTTTCCAATGGATAATAGGGCCCAACACTTTTCATTCAAATATCATTTTCTACACATTTCTACAAGTGACTATGGACATGATATTTCCCTATCTTTCGCCAGAAGTGTGTATAAAGACAAAATATTGTTAGAACAGCTGTGCACAAGCCCAAGACTCCTAATTCTTGTTGGCTCCCAGACAAGTTAAAAACAAAACAATATTTTCATGTTTTCAGTCTGTTCTATTTCTGTGTATTCCTCCTACAAATTATTTTTATATCTTTATTTATCTGTTTTTCTCATTCTTAGCAGCCTCCCCGAGAAGCCTAGCACTTCCCTGATGTGTTAATTTTAGCTGAAAACACCTAATCAGAGTTTTAAGGATAATTAGTAGGCTGGCTAACTTTCAGGAAGAAATACTAGTGACATTTCCAATAGGCCAGCAGGATGGATCCATTTATAAAGACAAAGAAAATAAAAACAACAGGATGGCAAAAACCCATTGAGGGGCAGATTGCATTTTATAGGTAAAGATATAACTTAATTTAGCTATGGTCTTTATGCTTTGCAAATGTGCTCAGCACTCCCAGGTCCCATGGGTCTCAGCATCAATATTTACATGCTGAAATACTTTACTGCCTCATAAACCAAGAGGAAACCAAGTATTTTTACTCTCAGGGAAAAAAAATAAGATGTTACACCAGGTAGTTTCCTGGGGCTCTATTTCTCTCCTTCCTCACAGTTTTATGCATTAATAGTCAGGCAAGCTTAATCCTCAGGAAACAAGGAGCTGGAAGACCTTTCTTTCTTTCCTTAGAATGACTATTATCCATCAACTATTCTTTAGTTAAATGACTCACCTTTAAGCAGTATTTCCCTCGGAAAAACTTAATAGCAACAGTGTCTAGGAGCATTCAAGGGACTGAATACTAACCTTGAAAATTCCCAAATTCCTTGTCTCGGGGAAGTTCTAAGTAAATTCAATCCAGGAAGCCAAGTTCAAAGTTGATGCTCTAGGAGAAAATGGTATCTACTTGAGGGCTTCTTGGGTCTCATTAAAATTAGATTTTATTAATGAAAATCTCATTTGGATTTCAGACATGATTATACAGTGCTTCTGGAGAGAGAAGGTACTTGTTTCATGAAGAATTCACTGGTTGAAAAGTCTGGCTTGCTAGGTTCTACTTCCAATTGTACTGATAGCACAGTATTCTGTCTATGGAGGGCTCATTAGCAACATGTCTGACCTATGTGGGAAAAGAGGAATGTGAATGAATATAAAGCTAAAACCAGGCTCTACCCCTCCCACTTTTCTCCAACTGGTACATCAATTTATGAAAATACTGCTAAAGCTACCTTTGTATAATAGAGTGACCAATTTATATTTTGATTTGAGGGTAAGAGTGATATCAGAGTTTTGTTTGGTGCTCCAAGTATTTCATTGTGGTGCTATCTAGAATAATTAAAAGAATATGTAGCAATCTCTCTGGGATTTTTTAAACTACATTTTGTCTCATTCCTACTATGTGCCAGGCACTAGGTTAAGCAATTGACAATTATTATCTCATTTGACTCTTACAACAACCTCAGAAGGTAGATACTATTATTGTCATTTTAGAGATAAGCAATCCAAGCCAAGCAGAGATTCAGTGATTTTCCAAAGGTCACACAGCTGCTACATATCTGAGGCCTGGTTTTAATTCATGTATTACTAAATCCAGGTCCAATGCTCTATCCTCTATACCACCCAGCTGCCTCTGTTTGCACTTTGGGCTCCCAAGGTGGCAATTACTCCCAGATCCAAAGGGTTTTCTCTGTATCTCTCTTCCTAAAACTACACTTCACAAGCACCCAGCAGTGCACTTACCTTTGATAGCCAGAAGAGTCAATTAGCTCAAGGCAAAGACATTCATTAAGAGTGCACAGTAGAGATTGGTACCTCAGAGCCATATGCTTTGTGCCCTTCTCCCCAAGAGAAGTCCAAGGATTTCTCTTGGTTTCCCTTCCCTTCCGTTCCCATGTCCTTCCCCTCCATTCCCTTCCCCCCCTTCCCCTCCCTTTCCCCTAAATAAATTACCATCTTATTCTAAAAAAAAGAGTGCACAGTAAGAACAATATCTATGTATTTTGCCCTCCCATGTACCTGGCATGCACCCTTCACAAATACATACAGAATTAGGAGAAGAGTGTGCATACACTTTAAATCATTTAACTATGAGGCATACACAGAGGGAATACAAATAGTCCGACAATTCACATTCCTTATACTATGGGTTCCCGATATCTTTTCATTTCTTATGGGGTTTCTATACAGCTAAAGTTTTGGGGCCTCCTCCATGTAGTTCATTACTGACTGCCAGGGTGAGTCTTCTACTACTTCTGTGGTTTTCTATGAGGCTGCCAGGGGTAATTAATATTCACTGAAGCTAAATATTATCTACATAAAATGGACTTTGCAGGAGTCTTCATACATACAAACAGGGTGAACAAAGGGCCCCTTCAGTTTTAGCTAAATAATGGGCACTTTTAGATTATGGCCTGAATCACATGCAATACCTTTTCATCCAAGAAGTGGGATAGCCTGAGTTTAAGGAAACAGACCATTATTAAGTTAATGAAACCCTCCAAACAAATCAAGCCAGTGTACAAGAAGATTCCTATTGCCATTTCAAAGGGTTTTTTGTTTTGGGTTTTTTTTCTAACAGATCTTTACACTACTCTTAGAAATTTAAGCTACTACATTTAACTTGAACCATCACATTGAAACAAAAGTTCATTTTGCTACTACATGGTAGTAGTAAGTTGCTTCATTGCTCCTATGATTTGAAACCAAACTAACCCTTTATTGGCTACATCATCTCAATTGTGGTTTCTAGGAGTTTGAAATTTCTCAAAATCATGAGGATGCCTACAAGACTAGAAATATTTATCTCAGGATCACTGTTTGGTGCCCTATGCTCAAAGAATTAAACACAAACAGAAGAGGACCCAAAAGCCAAAACTGAGGCTCATCTAGATGAGGACATACTCTAGCCATGTACAAATGGCTGCCATAGTTGCATGGTTGATAGGGTAGAGAGAGACCACTCTTCCTTCCAAAATATCCTCACATGCTTGATAGATGAGAAATGAGAGCTACAGACAGACAGACAGGCAGACTAGGTAAATGACTTATCCATTAAAGATGCTAATTTCAATAAGCATCATTGTTAGGATACCACAAAAAGGGAAAGGACATCACAGCCCTATAATGCCAGGGACATGAGTTTCCTTGGCAATACATGTTCCATATGTGTGTGCGCCACTGGCAAGTCTACTCTATGTGTGAAAAAAATCTTCCTGTCAATGATGGATGGATGGGTGGGTGGATGAATGGATAGATAGATGGATGGATAGATGGATAGCTAGACAGATGTGTAGGTAGGTAGATATATTTGTATGAGGCCCTGATAGAACTGGGTGATTCTTAATAGTCCTAGAAAAAGAGATTCTAGTCTTTATAAAAAAAAAGTAAAGCTGTGTCTTTTCCAAAATTGCAATGGAATCTGAAGGACGGAAATAATCATATTAAGTACCTACTGTGGGTCAGTCACTGTGCTCAGCTCTTTAAAAATATTATCTCATTTGATCCTCTTAACAATCCTATGAAGTATACTATTATTAACCCCAGTTTGCAATTGAGGAAACTAGGGCAAACAAAAGCTAAATGATTGGCCCAGAGTCATGCAGCTTAAGTAGTGAAACTTGATTTTTATCTCAGATCTATCCTGACTCTAGGCTTAGAACTCTACTAACTGCACTGCCTTGGCACCTCAAAATCTGAAATGTTAAAGCCTGATCCAAAGTTGTACGTGCTGTAAACAACAGGGCCTGTATTTTAATATGACTCTTCCAACTCCAAAACCATAGCTCTTTCCATTGCCTTGCTCTGGCTTCACAAAGTTCCAATTACTTTAACTCATAAAAGCTATATCTGAATATTAGGACAAAATTAAACTAACCAAAACTTGGCATAGTATTCAAAATTCCATGATAATATTTGGGGAAGGTTGATCTATTACTGCCAAAAGGTACTATGTTGTAATACATAAAGAGCTTGCTTTGGAACCAAGATCTGTGTTCAACTCATTCCTGGACACATACTACCTCTGGTTTTCATGACACAGCACTTTTAGAGAATGAATATATCTTTTTATAACAGAACTGCTTGTATAATCCTCACCCCATCCTCAGACTAGATCACATGGCCTTTGAATAAAAGGGGAAAATATAAACATTTTAATGGAATTTTTCCATTTATCCAACCAACTCCTATATCCCTTCTAAAGGTAAAAACAACACTCCCTATACAGTTTATTTGCAAATGTGTGTTTCATGTAAAAGTGTGTCCTTCCAAAATATTATAATAACAATCAGTAAATAAGTATTTATTAGGTGCCTACTTAGTGGGCCAAGCACTGTACTAAGCATGGGGATGCAAAAGACAGTCTGTTCTGAAGGAGTTCAAAATCTAATGAGAGACACAACACATGAACATCTATGTATAAACAAGCTATATACAGGAAAAGTAGAGATAATTTCAAAGGAAAGACACTATGGTTAAGGAGGACTGGGAAAATCTTTTTCTGGTAGGTGAGACAATCTTATATTTGAAAGAAGCCAGACATGCCAGGAGGTAAAGATGAGGAAGAAGATGGGAGATATCCAGGCATAGGAGATATCAAGTTAAATTGCATAGAATGAGGAGATGGTCTGCCTTGTTTGAAGAACAGCAAAGAGGTCATTGTCACTGAATAACAGAGTACTTGGAAAGGAGTAAAATATAAGACTGGAAATGAAGAAAGAATCCAATTCATTGACAAATGAAGGGTTTTATATTGGATCCTGGAGGCAATAGGGAGCCACAGGATTTTATTGAGTAGAGGAATGACCTGGTCAGACCTGAGTTTTAGCAAGATCAATTTGATAGCTGAGTGGATGATGGATTAGATTAAGGAGATCCTTGAGGCAGGGAGACCAATCAGAAGTTTATTGCAGTAGTACAAGTAAGATGTAATGTAGGCTTCTTCCAGAGTGGTAGTAGTATCAAAGGAGAGAATGAGCTATATATATAAGAAATGTTATCAAGGTAGAGAAAATAGTAATTGACAATTTATTGGATATGGGGAAGAGAGAGAGAGAGAATGAGAACACAGTTGAGGATGAAATCTGTGAGCCTGGGTAACAGGAAGGTCCATAGTGCTTCAATAGTAATAAGAAAGTTGGAAAGGGAGAATGGGTTTTGGAGGAAAAGAAAATTAGATCATGTGTAGACATGTTAAGCATTTAATTTCTATAGGACATCCAGTGTTAGAGTCTAATATGTATTTAGTAAGATAAAGGTGGATGTTAGGAGGAAGATTAGGGGTGGACAAATAGGACTGAAAATCATTTACATTGAAATGATAATTGAATCTGTTGGAACTTATGAAATCACTTAGTAAAGTAGTATAGATGGAGAAAAGAAAAAGAACCAGCCTGTAGCCTTGGGAGATCCCACAGTGATCAGATATGATATGGATAAAGATCCAATCATTGTTTGGTTGTTTGTCCTTTGTTTTGTTGTTTGGGGGTTTTTTTTGTAGGAAAAAAAATGGTTTTGTGCACTGGGTATAACACAAACTCAAGACAACTAATAGATAAAAAGGTTAACTCCCACAGCTATCACCCTTCTCTGCAAAAAGTTTCTATGAACATCTGTCCAGTAATGACTTTCAGTAAATTGGATTTAAATGAGGGAGCACTGTGCAAAGTCACCAGCCTCACTCTCTCATCCAGAACCATCTGAGTCCAGTGGCAAGATATAGATCAGGATGACTGGAGATGGCCCCAGATGTTTAAGGCAATTGGGGTTAAGAGACTTGCCTAGGGTCATACAGCTAATAAGTGCCTAAGATGAGAGTTGAACTCATTTCCTCTAGGTTCCAGGGCCAGGGCTCTATCCACTGCACCACCTAGCTACCCTAAAAATCCAATTAAGGATACTGAGAAGGAACAGTCCATATGTAGGAGAAGAACCAGGAAAGAGCTATGTCTTGAAGACCTAGAGAAGAGAAAATATAAAAGAGAAGAGGGACATCAAAGGCTGCAAACAGGTCAAGAAGGATAAAGATAGGTCGGTCAGTCAGTCAGTCAATCAGTAAGCATTTAAGAGCATGCTAAGTGCTGAGGATACAAAAAAGTCAAAAGGCAGTCTCTACCCTAAAGGACCTCACAATCTAATAGAGAAAAAAATTAGATAAAAGGTCATTGAAATTACAAGGGAGTGTAGCTTTAGTTGAATAATGAGGTTAGATGTTAGAAAATAAAGCTTTAAAAAGAAAGGAGAAAAAAGGAATTGAAATCATCAATTGACTTTCTCAAGGAATTTAGCCCCAAAAGGGAGAATGAATATAGGACAATAGCTAGTCAAAATAGACAGATCAAGTGAAATTGTTTTGAGAATTTGGGAGAGATAAGCATGTTTGTAGCAAGTAGGGAAGCAGTAGAGAAGCAATAATTGAAAATTAGTGAAAGATTGGAGATGATAGAAAGAAAAATCTGCCGGCCTTTTGAAAAGAGAAGGGCCGGGGGCGGAGCCAAGATGGCGGAGAGGAAGCAGCAAGCTGCCTGAGCTCTCCTTCTGTTCCCTCAAAACGAACATTAAATCAAGCCTCTGGACGGATTCTGAAACTACAGAACCTGCAAAGAGACAGAGAGACACAGTCCTCCAACCAGAGATAATTTAGAAGACTTCAGGAAAAGGCCGGTCTGACTCAGGCAAAAGGGAGGCCCAGCGCAGGGCAGCAACCCAGCACCGAGGGGATCGGGGCAAGTCAGCAGGAGCTGCGGGCCACAGCCGAACAACTGAGGCCCCTGGAACCTAGTTCAAAAATCTGGTGGCCAAGAAGGACAGTGGAAAAAACTACCTGCACCAGCCAAGAGGGCCACGAACGGATCCGGCGCCTGGCTGGCTGAGCACAATCAGACAGGAAGTGCAGGGCAGGGGATCTCCACACACCATAAAGGCCTCAGAGTAAAAACCCGGTCACACAGCATCTATACCCCTGCACAAGAAGCCCAAAACAGGGTCCCTGGTGCCCCCAGAGCAGACCTCAACTTAAAATATAAATAAATAAGCTGCAATAATGAGTAAGAAGCAAAAAAGAGCCCTCTATTGAGAGCTTCTGTATCAATAGGGAAGAAGCCAACTCAAACTCAGATGAGGACAATAGCCTCAAATTGCCTACATCTGAAGCCTCATGAGGGAAGGTGAATTGGTCTCAAGAACAAAAAGCCTTCCTGGAAGAGCTCAAAAAGGATTTAAAAAATCAATTGCGAGAGATAGAAGAAAAAATGGGGAGAGAAATGAAAGCAAAACAAGAAAACTATGAAAAAAGAATCAGCAGCTTGGAAAAGAAAGCACATAATTTCACTGAAGAAAACAAAGCCTTAAAAAATTCAGTTGGCCAAATGGAAAAAAAGGTGCATAATCTCACTGAGGAAAACAATACCTTAAAAAATTCATCTGGCCAAATGGAAAAAAGGTACATAATCTCATTGAAGAAAACACTGCCTTAAAAAATTCACTTGGCCAAATGGAAAAAAAGGTGCATAATCTCACTGAAGAAAACAATGCCTTAAAAATTAAAGTGGGACAGTTGGAAGATAAGGAATCCATGAGACACCAGGAATCAGTCAAGCAGAATCAAAAGAATGAAAAAATAGAAGAAAATGTGAAATACCTCATTGGAAAGACAACTGATCTGGAAAACAGATCGAGGAGAGACAATTTGAGAATCATTGGACTGCCTGAAAACCATGACCAGAAAAAGAATCTAGACACCATATTCCAGGAAATTATTAAGGAGAACTGCCCTGATATCATAGAATCAGAGGATAAAATCATCATTGAAAGAATCCACCGATCACCCCCTGAAAGAGACCCCAAAAGGAAAACTCCAAGGAATATTGTAGCCAAATTCCAGAATTATGAGGTGAAGGAGAAAATACTCCAAGCAGCCAGAAAGAAGCAATTTAAATATCATGGAGCCACAGTCAGGATTGCTCAGGACCTGGCAGCTTCAACATTAAAGGACCGCAAGGCTTGGAATATGATATTCTGGAAGGCAAAGGAGCTTGGATTGCAGCCGAGAATCTATTACCCAGCAAAAATGTGCATTTTCTTTCAGGGTAAAAGATGGACATTTAATGACATTGGGGACTTTCAATCTTTCCTGGTGAAAAGACCAGAACTGAATAGAAAATTCGATCTCAACATACAAGACTCAAGAGAAGTTTAAAAAGGTAAACAGAGGGGGGGAAAAAAAGGTTACCCATTTATATCCCTGCACAGGAAGATAATACTCATAACTCTTAAGAACTGTAAATGTATTTGGGCAGAGAAAAGGAATTTACATAGAGGGTATAAATATAAGTTGTCTTTGATGTGATGATACAAAAGAATTAAGGGGCTAAAAAGGGAGTCTATGGGGAGGAGAGGAAAGAGAAGGTGGAATGGGATGAATTATATCATATGAAGAGGTGGAAAAAAATCTATTACAACAGAGGGAAAGAAAGGAGGGGGGAACATTGTTTCAACCCTATTCTCATTAGATTTGACTCAAAGAGGGAATAACATATACATT